>NC_053391.1:230649287-230690891 GCF_905171765.1 Bufo bufo
AATTTTATTCCCACTGAACTATAAAAAGCAAACTCTGGTTGGGAAGGCAAAAATAATGATTAAAAAAAAGCCAATTTCCCAGGATTGAGGGCAGCATTTCAGGGTATAGACTGGGAGTAGCTACCGTCACATAATACAAATACCAACTTCAAGTATAAGGACAAGTTCTACAAGCAAAAACATGGCTGTGCTATGGGATCGCCAGTCTCACCTATTGTAGCGAACCTGTATATGGAGGAAGTAGAAAGGAAAGCCCTGACCACTTTCAAGGGAATTACACCGAGTCATTGGTTCAGATATGTGGGAAGCGGGAAGATATGCAGAACAACAAACTGGCGTTTCTGGACTGTCTTATAACAGTGGAAGAGGGAATGAAGCTAAGAATAGAGGTCTATCGAAAACCAACACACACAGACCAGTACCTTCTATTTGATTCCCACCATCATCTAGACCACAAACTGGGAGTCATCCAGACTCTACACCACCGGGCAGAGAAAATCCCCACCAGCACAGAGGCCAAGGCAAAGGAATTCAAACACCTCAGAGGGGCACTTAAAACTTGTGGGTATCCAGATTGGGCCTTTGTCAAAACAGAAAGAAGGAGAAGAAAGAGCACCAAGACTACCAGTGAGGGCGAGAAGCATGACAGATGCAAGAATATGGTTATCCCATATGTAGCTGGGGTGTCTGATAAACTCAAAAGGATTTTTAATAAACATCACATCCCTGTCTGCTTTAAACCCAGCAACACACTGAGGCAACAACTAGTTCACCCAAAAGACCCAACGCCTAAACACAAGATGGACAACATTGTGTACGCAGTCCAGTGCAATGAGGAATGCTCAGAACTGTATATCGGCGAAACAAAACAACAACTACATCAGCGTATGGCTCAGCATAGAAGAGCCAAAACCTCTGGTCAAGATTCAGCCGTGTACTTACATCTAAAAGAAACAGGTCACACCTTTGAAGACAGTCAAGTACGTGTTTTGGATAAGGAGGCCGATTGGTACAAATGAGGTGTGAAGGAGGCCATCTACGTAAAAATGGAGAAGCCAAGCTTGAATAGAGGCGGGGGGTTAGACATCTATTGTCTGCCACATACAATGCTGTCTTGACACCTTTTTCTGGGAGGTCATTATCACCTACTGACTCCAATTAGGATAATGGAATCAACACCTTTGACCTCATGCTGGGTATAATGACCTCTTACCCCATGCTGGGTATAATTACCAGATGTTGATTCAGTTACATATTTATTCCCAGAGAATTCTTGTATAATCACTCAGAATTGAGAAAGCTCGTTGGAAGAACGAGTGAAACGTTTTCAAGAAATCTACAGTACGTCCAGTTGCCTTGATTTATTCTTTACAGATATACCATGACCTGGATAAATGAGAACCTTCACAGACATAATAATACAAAGGATAAATGGGAGAGCTTTAAATCCACATTGAGTAATTACACTATATATATATAAATGCTAAAAACCAAAGTCTGAGCAGGTAGGTGTCCTAAATAATGGAAAAGGAGAGTGGCCTCTGATATAAGGAAAAGGCAGAGTTACTAAATGTTTTTTTTAGGTCTCAATATGCAAAAGAAGAGAAAGGAGCCGATATTGGTGGCGCCAGAGCTGTTAGTACACCTAGTAATATACTCAACTGGATAAATGTAGATATGGTCCAAGCTAAGTTAAATAAGGTAAATGTGAACAAGGCTCCGGGTCCAGATGGATTACACCCAAGAGTTCTCAAAGAACTCAGTTCAGTTATTGCTATGCCCCTCTTCATAATTTTTAGAGATTCTCTAGGGACTGGTACAGTGCCAAGTGACTGGTTCAAGTCAAATCTGGTGCCCATATTCAAAAAGGGCTCTAGGTCCTTCATAGGTAATTATAGACCAGTAAATTTAACTTCTGTTGTGGGAAAACATGTTTGAAAAACTCTTACGGGACTATATACAGGAGTATGTGACTGTTAATAATATCATAAGTGGTTTACCAGGGACAGAAGTTGTCAGACTGACCTGATTTGTGTTTATGAGGAGGTGAGTAGAAGCCTGGACAGAGATGCTCCTGTGGATGTAGTGTTCTTGAATTTTGGAAAGGAATTTGATACTGTCCCTCATAGATGTTTAACCGGGGTTTTTTTCTTTTTGCGTTTTCATTTTTCTTTCCTGTCTTCCTGGAGCCATAAATTTTTTTATTTTTCCATTCACATATCTATATGAGGGCTTGTTTTTTGCCGGACACATACTTTCCACCACTTAATATGGCATACATATTCATTCTACCACTTAATTTGACATACAATTCACTGGGAAGTGGGAAAAAAATTCCAAAGGGTGGAATTCAAAAAATGCAATTCCTCCAGAGTTTTATGGGTTGTCCCGTGGCAAAACTGACATGTGCCCTTCATTCTCTGGGTCAGTATGATTATAACGATACCACATATGTATAGGTTTTATATGTTTAAATACTGACATTTTCGAATGCGTGTGTGTCTTTTTGATCACATTTTATTCAATTCTTTGGGGCAAGAGAAACAATGAAAAAATGACTAATCGGCCATTTTGGTACTTTTTTCTGTTACGCCATTTGTCACATTGGAAAAAAAATATTATATTGTAATAGTACGAGCGTTTTCAGACACGGTGATGATCATGATGTTAATATTTTTTATTATTTATGTATTTATTTTTGTATTCTAAAGAAAGGGGAGTGATTTAATTTTTATTTTTTTATATTTTTTTTAATAAAAACAAAAGTTGTTGTCCCCCCCCCCTCAGGAGGCTACAATGTTTGTTTGTTTTTTAAGATTGTTAACCCTTAGGATACTGGAGTTTTTTTTTCGTTTTTTGCGTTTTCCTTTTTCTTTCTCATCTTCCTTGTGCCATAACTTTTTTATATTTCCATTCACATAGCTGTATGAGGACTTATATTTTGCGGGACAAGTTGTACTTTCTAATGCCCCCATTTATTATGGCATGCAATGTAGTGGATAAAATGAACATTTAGAAGAATAGTCAATTACATCCACACATTTTGCTATCTGGTGTAAGATGTCTATGTGGCACTTGTGGTCCGCTGCGGGCATCCTCCATTGTACGCATTTCTTGCTGGGGATTGCCATTAGCAATGGACCACATGTGCAGGATTTGCTACCCCGGTTATATATGCACAACTGCATATGGGGTTGAGCATTTCCTGCTTTTTGAGACCACGTTATAGTATGTAATTTGTACATGCAATGTAGTGGGAAGCGGGAATATTAAACAGGGTACAACCCCTGTATGCAATCGGACAATCTTGACAAAAGAGAAGGTGTATTTAACTATACAGCAAGTCAAGGATAAATGCTTTTTCACAATAGCAGTCGTATACGTCTGACCCCACCAACTTGGGAAGAGGAAAGCATGCAGTCTCTAGGTTCGGGGGAGTTGCTGTTGATCCTAGATAAGCATATATCACAATTGTCCACTTTGAGCAAATAAAATTATTGATCCCAATGTTAGATTGTACAGGCAATACATTCAACCACAATTAACTGTGTAAATGAGGACCTATCAAGTACCTTTCAATATCTAGGAAAGGTGTAACCAAGCTGTTATTCGCCAATAGTGCCCATCTAGCAAGTTGTATGGATCTATAATATAATATTAAATCAGGTATAGAGATATCTCCCTGTTTCTTCTTTTGTGTCAGGTAAGAGTAGGACAATCTCTGCCTTTTACTCCTCTGCCTGTTACAGTGGGGGCACCCTGACAGTATCAGCTTAGCACAATTATTTTTGGAGGACACTATCTTTACGGCACTATAGGTGTCAGGGGAAGTGTTTGCTGGGCACAATAATTTTTTAGGGCACTGTTTGCTAGTAATTATTGAAGGGGAACTATCTGTGTGCCACTAGTATTTCCAGGGGGACTGTTTCTGCAGTATAGTATTGGGGAGAACAGTGGGCACAGTATTAGAGGTGGCAGGATGGGGTGTTCAGTAGGTGGGGAGGAAGATGGAAAAGTAGGTAACTAAGATGTCTGTGTGTCAAACTCTGCAGAGAAATGAGGTGGCAGAAAGAAATCATCATGGTTATTAGTGTTGATCACGAATATTCGAATTTCGAATTTTTATCACGAATATTTCAAATATAGTTATATATATTCGTAATTTCGAATATTCAATTTTTTTTTCGATTTTTTATCAGTACACATGATCCCTCACTGCTTCTAGCTTGTGGGCCAATAAGAAGGCTGCAATATACTTGACGTTATATTGCTATATATTCTTGTTTTAGAATATTACGAATATTCGAAAAAACTAAGTTATAGCAATATATTGAATATTCGAAAAAAATCGAATATAGAGCAATTTAGCTAATATAGTGCTATAATCTTCTTTGTCTAATAGTTGTAAGTTGAAAAATTCGCAATAAAAAATTCTAATCCGAAAATTCGAATATTACACAATCATCACCTTTCCGATTTTTAGAGTAAAAAAAATCGCAAATTTTCAAATTTGCGAATATTGCGAATATTGCGAATTCGAATATGACCCCTGCCGCTCATCACTAATGGTTATCCAAATGGAGAAGATAAGCAAAAGAGAACATCTACATCAGAGGACACGTCACTGGATGTAAGAGGTATGTGGAGCTGTTTTACACTGTATGTTTTGTAGTGCTCTATGCTTTCCAAGTATGCATTTAACACTAGGTCTGAACCCCTGGGGTTCACTGTATTTTTAAAAGCATAAGAGAACATCTCAGGGAATCTCGTATATTGAACTGAGCTAATCTTGCTGTGATTAATCCCTTGCCACTCTGTGGAGTAACAATGCGCTGCTGGACGGTAGTTAATGCTAAGTGCTGTACTATTACAATGCAGTGATAGAGCGGGCTCAGGAGCTGTGGCAGCACCATCACCTGTAGGTGTCGGCGGTGTTACACAGCACCTGCTCTGATGACTGGGATTGGAGATGACACTAATACACTTCGATACAGAAGTACAGCAGTGTATGATATGGGCAATCAAAGGACCACAGATCTAAGTCCATACTGGGCCTTTATTTTAGTTAAAAAAATTGGAAAACTATACATACAGTACCGTAACATGTATCTGTGTCCATACTATCCCATACAGTAAAATGAACACATTATTTATATAGTTCATTACGCCTTCCCAAAAAATGCTAATTTCATAGCTCAAAAGTAGAAAACATATTAAAAAAATTGTATAGAATTGATTATTACATCATTTATACTACATAAAAACAAAACTATTTTCCCTAGACTACGGCTCATATGATTTGTACTTATCTTTTACCAAAATGATTACATTGAAAGAAGGTTATTTGGACATTTGCATGGTGCTTCTTTGTAGAAGTAATTAATTTCTGTTTAATTAGGAGTTTGGCACAACCTTCAAATAACATTCAAGGTGTTAATTAGAAAACACGTCTGTGGTTTACAAACTGGCATAAGGCAGGCTCAAAAGGACATAAGGTTACAAAGCTGTTTATATTATGCAGGCAGCAAATTGCCAACAACAGACAATCCCAAATCTCCTTTTAGGTCATTATAAGATTGACAAGTATTAGTAGAAGAGGGAAGCTAAAGCAGTTTCCTGCTGCAGAGATGTTATAGTGTGTCTATTGCTTGGGCGGTGGGTCTCTAGAGTAAGGCCCCTTTCACACGGGTGCCGCGAAAAAGGTCGGGATGCGTTGCGGGTGCATTGCGGGAAACCTGCGCGAGTGCGCACACAATTTCAGTCAGTTTTGTCTGCGATTGTGTTGCGTTGTTTAGTTTTTTCCGTATGAGTTCAAAGCGTTTTAATGCGTTTTGCACGCTCTTGATAAAAAACTTAATGTAGGTACCCAGATCCGAACCCGGACTTCTTCACTGAAGTTCGGGTTTGGTTTCGGTGTTCTGTAGATTTTATTATTTTCCATTATAACATGGTTATAATGGAAAATAATAGCATTCTTTAATACAGAATGCTAAGTAAAATGACCATTGAGGGTTAAAAAATAATAAAAAAATACCTTATCCACTTGATCGCGCAGCTGTTATCGTTTTCTTTCTTCTTCTTGCAGGACCTGCAAAAGAACCTGCACTGACATCATCGCGCTCACCGCGTGGTGAGAGCGGTGACGTCAGTGCCGGTCCTGCTGAATGAAGATAGAAGAACCTTCCTTCCTATTTATTTGTACAAATGCATTACAGAATTATTTCCCCACACCATTACTATGCACAGTAGAAGCACTTTCCTACAGAACCAGTGTTTTTGTGTTGGCCATGCAACTCTGGCTCAGAAACCCCTGGTGACCAGCAGTTTTTGCTAGGAGAATCAAGACTTAGGCTTATTGCACACGACAGTATATTTTCACGGTCCGCAAAACGGGGTCCCGTTTTTCCGTGATCCGTGACCGTTTTTTCGTCCGTGGGTCTTCCTTGATTTTTGGAGGATCCACGGACATGAAAAAAAAGTCGTTTTGGTGTCCGCCTGGCCGTGCGGAGCCAAATGGATCCGTCCTGAATTACAATGCAAGTCAATGGGGACGGATCCGTTTGACGTTGACACAATATGGTGCCATTTCAAACGGATCCGTCCCTATTAACTTTCAATGTAAAGTCTGGAGTCCCTTTTATACCATCGGATCGGAGTTTTCTCCAATCCGATGGTATATTTTAACTTGAAGCGTCCCCATCACCATGGGAAAGCCTCTATGTTAGAATATACTGTCGGATATGAGTTAGATCGTGAAACCTCATTTCCGACAGTATATTCTAACACAGAGGCGTTCCCATGGTGATGGGGACGCTTCTAGTTAGAATATACTACAAACTGTGTACATGACTGCCCCCTGCTGCCTAGCAGCATCCGATCTCTTACAGGGGGCCGTGATCAGCACAATTAACCCCTCAGGTGCCGCACCTGAAGGGGTTAATTGTACTATCATATCCCCCTGTAAGAGATCAGGGCTGCCAGGCAGCAGGGGGCAGACCCCCCCCTCCCCAGTTTGAATATCATTGGTGGCCAGTGCGGCCCCACCCCCCTTCCTCCCTCTATTGTAATAATTCGTTGGTGGCACAGTGTAAGCCCCCCCCCTTCCTCCCTCTATTGTAATAATTCGTTAGTGGCACAGTGTGCGCCCCCCCCCTTCCTCCCTCTATTGTAATAATTCGTTGGTGGCACAGTGTAAGCCCCCCCCCTTCCTCCCTCTATTGTAATAATTCGTTAGTGGCACAGTGTGCGCCCCCCCCTTCCTCCCTCTATTGTAATAATTCGTTGGTGGCACAGTGTGCCCCCCCCCCTTCCTCCCTCTATTGTAATAAATCGTTGGTGGCACAGTGTGCGCCCCCCATCGGCCCCCCTCCCTCTATAGCATTAACAACATTGGTGGCCGGTGGCCAGTGTGCGGCCTCCCATCTCCCCCCCCCCCCGATCATTGGTGGCAGCGGGTTACTAGTAATAGTACAATAGTAAAAGATTCATACTTACATGGGAGCTGCGATGTCTGTGTCCGGCCGGGAGCTCCTCCTACTGGTAAGTGACAGTTCATTTAGCAATGCGCCGCACAGACCTGTCACTTACCAGTAGGTGGAGCTCCCGGCCGGACACGAACATCGCAGCAGCCACCAGCAGGTAAGTATGAATCTTCTACTATTGTACTATTGCTAAGTAACCATGGCAACCAGGACTGTAGTAGCGTCCTGGTTGCCATGGTTACCGATCGGAGCCCCAGCGATTAAACTGGGACTCCGATCGGAACTCCGCTGCCACCAATGATGGGGGGGGGGAGGGAGATGGGAGGCCGCACACTGGCCACCAATGTTGTTAATGCTATAGAGGGAGGGGGGGGACGCCTCTGTGTTAGAATATACTGTCGGTTCTGAGTTTTCACGAAGTGAAAACTCAGCTATGAAAAAGCTTTTATGCAGACGGATCTTCGGATCTGTCTGTATAAAAAGTAACCTACGGCCACGGATCACGGACACGGATGCCAATCTTGTGTGCATCCGTGTTCTTTCACGGACCCATTGACTTGAATGGGTCCGTGAACCGTTGGCCGTGAAAAAAATAGGACAGGTCCTATTTTTTTCACGGCCAGGAAACACGGATCTCGGATGCGGCTGCAAAACGGTGCATTTTCCGTTTTTTCCACGGACCCATTGAAAGTCAATGGGTCCGCGAAAAAAAATGGAAAACGGCACAACGGCCACGGGTGCACACAACGGTCGTGTGAAAGAGGCCTTATGCTGTGTAACCGTCTCTGGGTTTTACTAAGGCCTCTTTCACACTACCGTTTTTTTTTTTTCCGTTTTGCGGGCCGTTTTTTGCGTTCCGTATACGGTCCGTATACGGAACCATTGATTTCAATGGTTCCGCAAAAAAAACGGAATGTACTTCATATGCATTCCGTTTCTGTATTTGCATTTTTCCGTTCCGTTGAAAGATAGAACATGTCCTAATATTGCCTGCAAATCACGTTCCGTGACTCTATTCAAATCAATGGGTCCACAAAAAAAACGGAACACATACGAAAATGCATCCGTATGTCTTTTGTATCCGTTCCGTTTTGCGGAACCATCTATTGAAAATGTTATGCCCAGCCCAATTTTTTTCTATGTAATTACTGTATACTGTATATGCCATATGGAAAAACGGAATGGAAAAATGGAACGGAAATGTAAACACAACGGAAACAAAAAAACGTAACAACGGATCCGTGAAAAAACGGACCGCAAAACACTGAAATAGCCATACTGTAGTGTGAAAGAGGCCTGAAGGAGAGAGATGAGGAAATTGGCTGTTTGAAGTGGACCTCTTCTGGATAATTAATTAGTTAATTAATTACATAGTTACATAGTTAATACGGTTGAAAAAAGACAAAACGTCCATCAAGTTCAACCAAGGGATAGGTGGGGATGCGAATCCTTATAAAAGTTATGAATGCATTTGTAGTGTACGGGGACTGTAATACCCGTCACTACCAAAGGTCACTTGGTGTGCTGTCGTCCCTCCTTAATTATGGGGAAGTTGGTATATGTTATCTTTATAAAATGTCATGTAATGTAATGCATGTATTTCCCTGTTACTTGAAACTTGCATGTACAGGCCTGCTAGGGGTGTCATTCCAGCTTCTAGTCCTTAGAGGGAGCTAGAAAGCCCTAGTTTATATAAGGCCCAGTCAGGGAAGTAGAAGTCAGACGGAGTCTAGTGTCTGTAATCTACAGTGGGAGATTAGACAATGTCTGAGACAAGTCCAGGCCTGAAGCCTGCTGTCCAGGAGAAGATTCCCTCCTGAATTCCCTTATGCAGAAACAGGAATACTTAAAGGAAAGAGTCTAAGGAAGCCGAGAGAGAGACAGAGGCAAAGTGCAGAGAAGCAAGAGGTACTCAGAATAACAGAGGAGGTACTTTGTAAAGCTACAACCAAGGATATAAAGCCAGAATTAGGTTAATGGGCCTTGGAGAAGATTTGCTATATTCCAGGATCAGACAGAAATAGAGTGCAAGCTCCTGTACTGCAAGTCCTGCGTTCAACACTCTGTAAGCACCTTGCTCAATCTGTAATTGCCTGCATCAACCGTATTACATAATCGACTGTATGCTAAGGAACTGCGATTCCAATATTGTCTCTGCATGAAAACTACTAAAGTTGGAGTTCTGCTTTAATACCACGTGTTCCTCAATTTATTCCTGCTATCCGCAAACGGCGTGCCACCGTTTACTTGGCACTAGCGTCACAAACAATTTCTACCATTACCTGCCTATGCAGAGAGTCAGCCGTACCAGGTTAGTGTATATTGCACTACTACACCCAGGAACACTATTACACACAACTTGAGTACGCTGCACCTCTCTTTTGGCGTCACGAACAGGATACGCACGCTTTATAGTGCAAGAAGCGTGAACTTTGTGCCTTATACAGTTGCCCTGTGACCAAAGTGACAATTTTCCTGTTTATTTAAAGTGGACTTTGTGGACTGAAAATTATACCCAAAGTATACCAAAAACTTCTAAAAAGTGTTGTGCAGTGTTGCGCTACCCAGAGGAAGAGAATCGCCACATTGGAGTGTGGTTTTGTGGACTTTTTACAATCCTGCTTGCTGTCAGTGAATGGACAGCGTTTCTTGCTAAAGATGGCCGCTGGGCTTGCTGAATTTACTGCTGCGTCATCTTCATCCCGAAAAGGCGGGAAAAATTGGCGCCTTTCTGAGGAAAAAGCGGGAAGAAGTTCAAGGTCAGGCGCCACTGCTTATCTGGACATTTGCATGTCTGCCAGCATGGACTCCGCCTTCCATATACTGGAATACCTGGGGGGCGGCCTCCCAGTGCAAAGGGAGGAGCTGGCTGCTGTAATTGACGCGACCCTATCGCTCTCCTCAGAAGGATCGAGCATGTTGGAAAGTGAGCATCATTGTGCTGCAATGTCTACGCCTAAAATACCGCAAGTGCCTGATATTGGTGTAGAGCCAGAGGAGGCTCCACCGGCCTACTCTCCGGGACCGGAGACACCCGCCTGCCGCCCAAGGGAGAAAGAACCCGAGCCCTACTATGGCTCGTGGAGAGACTTTTTTCAGCCCTCGTTCAAGTGGTCATCACTTATGGCGGAGATCCGGGAGGCCGCTATAAAGCGGAATACGAAGACTAAGATCGTGTATGAGGAATTGACTAAAACAATCCATGAGAAGCATGCTAACACCCAACCCCGCCTGGAAAGGAGAAAGGGGTTGGTGGTGTCCTTCGACAAAATCCGTGGCTACGGGTTCATCCAGGACTATCTAACTGGCAGAGACCTCTATGTGAATCGAAGGTCTGTCAAAAGAGACTACCTCCCTTCTTATCAGCACAGCCTCCGTGAGGGAGAGGAAGTGGAGTACACCCCTGCCGAGAGCCTGAGAGGGCCTTATGCAACTGCCGTGACCCGTCCCAAGCGAGGACCTGAGGACTAGGAGGCAGAAGAAGAAGAAGACTACTCTGGCTGCGAGCGGGAACCTGAACGCTCTCCAGAGCCGGCCCATCACGCCTTCCAGGAGCGGAGCTCCTTCATTGGGCCAAATGTCTTCTGGCAGCCAACCGTGTTGGAGAAATGGGTGAGCCCTTATCCTTCCCCCGAGCTGCCTCGTCGGGAGAAGACCATATCAGAGATGGAACAGTTAAAAGGACTTAGTGCTACCTTTGAAAACATCCGGAGGGGACGGAGACCCGATGTACCACCAGAACCTGCAAAGGCCGAGTCCGAGCCGTCGCTTCCTGTACCTGCGCCGGCGGCGCCAGCAGATGACAGCGACTCCGACACAGAGAGCATCGGTGAACAGATCGTCCGGCTGGAGGAGAAGTTGCGGGAGCTGCGCAAGATCGCGACCGCCAGGATCCAGACGCCGCCAAAGAAGGACGAGGTAAGGGTGCCTGTCACCACCCGTAGACCACCTTCTGCTGTCACCGCTCCGTCAGTGCCCCAAAGGAGACCCCCGGTCGCTGTGAATAGCTGCACAGAGTCCACCGGACCGCTTGCTGCGGCGGTATCAAGTCCACTCCATCCCACCATTATCATGCCGGGACCGGTACGGTCCACCCAAGGGTTTACCCCTAGGCCCATGGGGCCAATACCTATTAGGGGCCCCTTCACCTTGCAGCTGCCCCCCAATACAGTTATGTGGGCACATCCTCCTGTAGAGGACTACTACAGGCCGTACTTGCCAGCAGAGCCAAGTGGTTATGATATGCCACAGTGAATCAGCCTGCTAGGCCTTTGATTTATTTCACTGAAGAAGTTTGGTGTTAACCCTTCCAGGACAGGAGTCCTACGTTTTCTGGTCCTTTGTTGCGGCTGCCAGTTTGTCCACGGCTCAGTGGTAGGTGTTGACCACTGAAATCACAAAGCTAACAAGGCCAAGTTTGTTTCCAGGACCTCCTGCCTGCTTTTGCTACCCCACGCCAAGTTGTGCCTGTTCCTTTGTTGCACCTTTTACCCTTCACCCCCTTTTCAGGTTGATCTGGGGTTTTACAGCACTTTTCTTGCTGTCCTTTTATTGTGCAACTTGATACTAAGGAACCGTGCCCGGAGACAGACTCAAAAGAACCTGAGCCTCTGAGATCTTTGCTCTTTTGAAAGGAAATGTGCCCAGAGATGGACTCCACCGCATGAGAGCCTCTGTGATTTACTAAAAAATAACCTGGGTACGGACTCATGTTTGTTCTTTGAGCCTCCAAGAACTTTTATACCGTTTTATCCATTTTACTGTTTTATCATGGACTTATTCATTGTCATGGACTATCCTGGTTATAATGTTACGCTGTGCCAGGTCAGCGCCCCCGTTCCATTCACTATCCTGAGAGAAGAGAACGACGCCCCTTGTCACTGCCCTGCACCTTTGCCAATTGGACCTGATGTAAATGTAAATGCAGATGAATTACATGTATGTATGCCTGCATGTCTCTTTTTCTATTTCAGGTAGAGATTCCAGTTGGGAGACCCATGATGGAGTACGAGGTCGTACTCAGCTTAAAGCAGTGGGGTATGTAGTGTACGGGGACTGTAATACCCGTCACTACCAAAGGTCACTTGGTGTGCTGTCGTCCCTCCTTAATTATGGGGAAGTTGGTATATGTTATCTTTATAAAATGTCATGTAATGTAATGCATGTATTTCCCTGTTACTTGAAACTTGCATGTACAGGCCTGCTAGGGGTGTCATTCCAGCTTCTAGTCCTTAGAGGGAGCTAGAGAGCCCTAGTTTATATAAGGCCCAGTCAGGGAAGTAGAAGTCAGACGGAGTCTAGTGTCTGTAATCTACAGTGGGAGATTAGACAATGTCTGAGACAAGTCCAGGCCTGAAGCCTGCTGTCCAGGAGAAGATTCCCTCCTGAATTCCCTTATGCAGAAACAGGAATACTTAAAGGAAAGAGTCTAAGGAAGCCGAGAGAGAGACAGAGGCAAAGTGCAGAGAAGCAAGAGGTACTCAGAATAACAGAGGAGGTACTTTGTAAAGCTACAACCAAGGATATAAAGCCAGAATTAGGTTAATGGGCCTTGGAGAAGATTTGCTATATTCCAGGATCAGACAGAAATAGAGTGCAAGCTCCTGTACTGCAAGTCCTGCGTTCAACACTCTGTAAGCACCTTGCTCAATCTGTAATTGCCTGCATCAACCGTATTACATAATCGACTGTATGCTAAGGAACTGCGATTCCAATATTGTCTCTGCATGAAAACTACTAAAGTTGGAGTTCTGCTTTAATACCACGTGTTCCTCAATTTATTCCTGCTATCCGCAAACGGCGTGCCACCGTTTACTTGGCACTGGCGTCACGAACAATTTCTACCATTACCTGCCTATGCAGAGAGTCAGCCGTACCAGGTTAGTGTATATTGCACTACTACACCCAGGAACACTATTACACACAACTTGAGTACGCTGCACATTGCTAGTAGTTTGCAGTGAAAGTCCAGCTAGATTTTGTTACCAGTTGGAGGAAGCGGTGTCCCTGCACATTTGGACATTATCTAATCAGTGCTGCCATTAGCAAGCTGTGCAGGGACACCCCCAGCTGGACCTTCATTGCAAACTGCTAGCAATTCATTGAGTGCCAGTATTTACCTAAACAGACTTATCAGGAGAAGTTACAGGTCCTCTTTAAATGGAATCTGTCACCATGATCTTGGACTATTATCTGCAGTAAGAAAAGAGTAGTGCTGCAGATAGTGAGCAGCACTGAGTAGTGATGTAGATAAAGAGTCCAGATCACTATCTTTTTATTTTCTTACTGCCCCTCATTATCCCGCTATTAGCGTTTAAATCTTAGCTACAATACACTGTTGAGACTATGTACTTCAGAGCAGCTTTGAGTGCTGACAGTGGAGAACGTTGTATTAATCGATAGAATACTTGATTACAAAAATAGTCGATAGCTGCGGCCCTACTTCTTATTTATAGGCTGCATAATAAAATGTCTGGTAAGTAGATGAGCGAAAACAAAGTACCCTTGTCTCGTCATCAGAGTCAGAATGTGGGTGGCTGTAGTAGTGCAAACAGAAGTAGCAGCACCAACACCAGCTGTCTAGCCAGTAGTACTGGATTGATATGAGCAAAGTTATCAAAAATTCGATTTGGCTGCTTCGCCAAAGTTCAGAAAGAAATTCAATGATGTCACTGATGACATCACCACACCCGGCCCGCTAGATGATGTAGTGACGTCACACGTCATTGCATGCAAGATTTGGGGTGTTTTCTTCAATAAAGATGGCCACGATGACCCCTCCACAAGCAAATGGATAGGGTGAGTATGCAATTTTTTTTTAATGCCACTTCAGGAAAAGTTGATTCGTTACCACAAACCGCGAGGAAATATGACTTAGTGACAAATCAAAATTTTCCTAAAATTCGGACTGAAGTCCACTTATCTTTGATTCACTCAACACTGGTAGTAGTAATTGTAGTAGTAGTATACCTTCCAACTTTTGAAAACCATAAAGAGGGACAATATGCAGGCAATTTTTTCCTATTAGGCCACGCCTCCAACTCTGTTTACACTATACACACCCAGTCTCCTTAATACCACTACATAGTAATTATTCCCCCTTTGTGCCACAGTAGTTAGGCTCACATGTGCTCCCTTCACATTAGCTATGCCCAGATGTGCCCCTTCACAGTAGCTATGCCCAGATACTGTATGTTCCCCCTCACAGTAGTTATGCCCAAATGTGCCCCCTTCACATCTCTGTCTTCACTGCCTCCTCCTAATGTGGTACTTTTTTTGTAGCCTTAGTGGCACTTGGCAGTAGCTAGGGTGATAGTGGTAGGGGCAGTGGTAGCCATGTCGACAGTGGCACTTCCGGCAAATACAGAGGAGGAAATTGTCAGGAGAGCCAAGAAGCCCATGATGACATATCACAGTCTGGTAAAAGTGGCTGGGAGGGTAAGGTCTATGATGATGATTGCGTATTGGACAGGAACTGGCAGCGGGATTGGGCTGCTGCTGTAACATCAGAGGGTGGTGGCTGCGGCAGTAATAAAGAACAGAGTTAATTATGTCCAAACCCACCCAAAAAAACTCCCAGGGCCAGATCTTCTTCTATTATGGTCAGCCAGGGACTGGTGATGCTGCTGATACTGTTTGTGCAGGCTTAAAACATTCCATGGTACAGGCTTAAAACATTCCAGACCTATGCCAATAGAGTATCTCCCATCTGGCAGTTTTTCTCCACAGTGCCGGCAGACAAAGACACTGCCGTGTGCAATATCTGCAGGATTGAAATAAGCCGTGGCTGTCAAACACGAACATAGGCATAACATTAGTGGTGGTACGGTTGTTACTGTACCACTTAGTGGATTCTGCTGCCTTTAAGGGACTAATAATGTGCACTCAGGCTAGCTGGAAGAAACCTAGCCGCCATTATTTCTCTAAAATACCATCCCTGCCTTGTGGAAGAAACGTGGGCTGCTACTTGCAGTTTCCCCTGTGCAGCAAGGTGCTCACCACCATGTACACCTACACTATAGCAGTTGTTATGAGCAGGGATAGCACATACCTTTCATGGCCCACTGGATAAATGTTTTGTGCACCAGCAGTGAGGAAGCACAGCAGCAACAAGGCCATGTTTGTGTCGGTTTAGTTCCCACACCAGGTGCTTATTCATTAACTCCACATCCTGCCATTGCACTGCTTCATCTGCTACATTCCAACTCACTGGAATTCCACCTTGCGTATTCTGGAACGTCTGTACAAGCGGTGAATGATTTTGTCATGCCTCAGCCAAACACAACAGGGAGAATGTGCTATTTTAAGGTCAGGAATTGGCAGGAGCTACCACTGGATGAGGAAAAGCAAGAGAAGGAGGAGTTGGTGGTGCAGAAGGATGAGGCTGATAATGATGGTGACAACTTTGGCCATGATGACCAATCATTCCAGTGGGGAGCAAAGCTGGAAAGAACTGGGTCCTCGGACATGCTGGTGAGCTTAAAAATCTGTATGATTTCTTGCTTATGCATTGACAGGTGTATTGCTAGCATAAAGCAATCTGATGATTACTGGCTGATGTTTTTAGACCCTCCCTATCAAAGTAAAATGGGGGAATGTTTTCCTGGTGCCGAAAGTGAGGCCAAATTGCTGTATACTGCTGTATTATCTTGATAGACTGTGTATGCAGCTTGCCGCAATTTTTGGCAATCAGGAGCCAGGACTGACCAGGAGGCCCCACTCCACCATTCACTGAATCAACCACTTCCCACCATCTCTGATACCACAAGTAGCAGAGGCTGCAGCAGCCAGTTTAGTCTCATAAACATGATGGAGCAGTTTTTTCATGTGCCGCACCATGCTGATGCAAATCGGTAACTGCGATATACCTCTTGAACAACCAGGTTCAGTCCTCCCTGGACTCTGGCCTTTCTCTAGCACATATCCTGTTCACTGACCCCATGGACTTCTGGATAGCCCGACTGGAACAGTGGCTGGAACTAGCTCTGTTTGCTCTCTGTGTATTGTTTTGTCCAGCCTACAATGTCATCTCATAGAGTCATCGTCACACTCCAACTTGTCCTCCACGAGCATAAAAAACATCACTTTTGTGAAAATGAATGACGTATGAATCCATGAGGATTTTCACACACCTCCGGTTGAGGCTGATGAATAGATATGCCAATTATTGGCAATTTATTGTCAGTTCCATCATGCCACTGCCACTGTCTGCCTACCATCTTTTACATACTCTATGGCTGCTACTGCCACTACCTCTAGTATAATGGCACTTCAGAGGAGTTATCCCCCAGAATCACATAGTTGCTGAATCGGTCAACATGGGGGGGAGGGGGATCCCCGTAACACTCAGAGGGAGCATGTGATGTCACGCCACGGCTTTCACACCCTGATAAATCTGTCATGTGATCTACTGATCCAACTGGACATTTCCTCAAATTGGCAAATCTGATCAACTTTCCGAGTCCATTCCTGCACAGAAGGGGGGCTCACATCCATGCAATGCAAGGGGATTAATGATCTTGCGATTGCTAATAAATGTGTAATAATATCCTTCTTGGAGGGTTTATATAGCTTATTAGACCTTGCCAGGACTATCATTAGTGATGATCGAGCATGCTCAGCCGAACACCAGTTCGGCTCTCGGCACATCGCGGTGTTCGGCCGAATACCACGTGTGCTCGAGCTCCATGCTGGAGTCTCCTCCCCGCACATTTGTTGGCTGCTGCCCAGCCAATAAACGTACAGGTAAGTACTGCCATCAATGTAATGCCGTAGCCATGTTGGTTACTGGCATTAAAGTGATTGGCTGGCCGGAACGCGTCATTGGAGGCTATAAAGCTATAGGGAATAGAATTTTTTGGTTAGGCAAGGTTGGTGTTAGAGACCCAAAAGTCCTTTTAAGGACTATTGTTGTGTCTGTCAGCAATATATATTTTTAGCGCAACCTGCACTAAATTGTGTGCAATTAGAGACCCAAAAGTCATTTTAAGGACTATAGTTGTATCTGGCAGCAATATATATTTTTAGCGCAACCTGCACTAAATTGCATGCAATTAGAGACCCAAAAGTCATTTTAAGGATTATAGTTGTATCTGGCAGCAATATATATTTTTAGCGCAACCTGCGCTAAATAGCTTGCAATTGTTTGGCCGATGCAGACAGCAACATTATCTGCGCTACATCTCCTGTATAACGTTTGCACATCCTAAAAATATCTGTGACATCCAGTGTACTTTTTCCGTAGATGCTGCGGACAGTGACATTACCTGCGCTACATCTCCTGCATAACGTGTGCACATCCTAAAAATATCTGTGACATCCAGTGCACTTTTTCTGTAGATGCTGTGGACAGGGACATTATCTGCGCTACATTTCCTGTTTTAACATGTGCGCATACTAAAAATATCTGTGACATCCAGTGTGCTTTTTACATAAACGCTGCGGACAGCGACATGACGGGGGTATTGGTTATACCACGCTCGCTCCCTCTTTTACCCACTACCATCTCAAGCCACTCCCCACCCCACCCCGGCCCAGCCCTTACCCCGGGCTCGGCCCACTCCCAATAAAACACTGACACCTGGCTTGGATTAAATTGGCCACAGCAGCCATTTTATTACATAAATACATATAATAAATAACCTTTTAATCCCAAACTGTAACATATTCCTGAATCCCAACGGGGAGGTCCTGGAAGCCCCAAACAGCAGAAGTTTATTACCAGGTTGAGCCGCCTTGCCACCAGCCGTTAAACGCCAGCTCGGAGGCACCCCTGACGGCCCACCCCCCAAAATTATCCACAACCGACCACCAACTATGGGAGTCCAGCCCCAACCGTGGAGCCCTCCCATCCTCATCCTTTAGAATCTCACCAACTTCAAGGACCTCCCACCGCCACAGCCGCCGTGACAATTGTAGCCCCCCCCCCACCGTCACCCACCACTCTCTTCCGACTCTTCCAATTCCATATCCGGCATCGGATACTCCTAAAAGGAAGAAAAGAAGGGCGGGCGGGCGGGAGTTTTCTCTGCACCCCAAAATGGCCTCCACTCTCCTCCAGCCCTGGCTACTTAACCCCTCCAGTTCCACCCCCCAAACTTAAACTAGCCAATCCCAATCCCCCCGGGGCTCGCTAAACCAAACCCCCCGTCATGGTGGCCTCCCCCCAGGCTACGCCCCCAGTCCGGCTATTTCTTGACGGGGGTATTGGTTATACCCCGCTCGCTCCCCCTTTTACCCACTACCATCTCAAGCCACTCACCAACCCCACCCCGGCCCAGCCCTTACCCCGGGCTCGGCCCACTCCCAATAAAACACTGACACCTGGCTTGGATTAAATTGGCCACAGCAGCCATTTTATTACATAAATACATATAATAAATAACCTTTTAATCCCAAACTGTAACATATTCCTGAATCCCAACGGGGAGGTCCTGGAAGCCCCAAACAGCAGAAGTTTATTACCAGGTTGAGCCGCTGTCACGGCCACGGCTATGGTCGTGACTCCTCAACCGCATGCGGTTGCCTGCGGTTTGGTTTTGGTCTTCAATCACAGCTGAGGGCCGCTGGTTTGTGGCCTCACCTGTGGTTGCCGCGGGCAACTAGTTGTATGGTGTTAGTTTCAGCAGAGCAGCCTGAGCGGTGCTGGGCAGCTTGCTGCATTGCATGCGGTTGCACCTAACAACCTTCATGTTGGGTGTTGTGTTTGTTTGTCTGTTGTGCACTGTGTTTTGTGTTGTGTGTGCACTAGGACTCTTCCCTTCACTGTGGCTGCCCGTGGCAACGTTTGGTTGGATGTGTACATGTGGTGGCAGTGTCCCGGCCTGCGGGCTGACTCCCAGGACATGTTAGCCACCCATGTCGTTGCCTGCGGCAACAGCCACAGTGTGATCTTCGTTTGGACACTTCCCCTTTAAGTGGTGTTTTCACTTCCCTGGTGTTGGAAGGGTTAACTCCCTTTCTGTGTGTGTGAGTCACAGGGTGTGTCTGACTGTTGGGTGTGGCCTCTTGGCCTATAAAGCCTCAGTGTTTGGCATGTCTCAGTGGGTTGCTTCAGCCATGTGTAGCTGGAGCAGCCTTCTGTGTATATCATCTGCCAGTGGGGGCCACCCTTGTGGTCATAGGTTTATCTGTGAAGTATAAGTTATGTTTGCATGATGTTCAGTTGATGTTTCCCTTTGTTTCCTATTTAGTGCAACTATGGATGTCCTGGTTACCTGTGTGTTATGTGTGCTATGTCCCTTTGTGTTCTGTGGACATGAGTAGTGCATGCATGGGTTCCAGTCAGCGTAACTGTGACAGGTACGTGTGGAACTTGTTTAGTTCGCCTGTCATATCTGTATGTTGTATGTGTTTCCCCATTTCTTGCAGCTTGGCCAGTGAGACCCCTGTTCCTCCATGTCCAGAAGGAACAGGCCGTCTTACCCTGCTCCTAGGTTAGGGCCATCTTGAGGGCTAGCAGGGACTTCAAGGTTCCGGTGCATGAGCCCTCCATCATCAAGGTCGGCTCATGTAGCTAGGAGTCAGGGTCAGGTTAAGGATGCGTTTAGGAGGTGACCTGCTCCCTAATCCTGTCGTCCTGGCCGAGCCGCCTTACATCATCTGGCATCGCACGGCTGAGGATTTCCCCCATCCTCAGCCGTGACAGCCGCCTTTCCACCAGCCGTTAAAGACAGCTCGGAGGCACCCCTGATGGTCCACCCCCCAACCGACCACCAACTATGGGAGTCCAGCCCCAACCGTGGAGCCCTCCCATCCTCATCCTTTAGAATCTCACCAACTTCAAGGACCTCCCACCGCCACAAACGCACGGGCTTGACCCCTTAAGCCCCGGGTGTCCCTCCACATACGTAGCGCCGTCTCAATCCCATCCTGCAAGGCCAAGCACCACATATCCAAACCCACAGCGTTCAAATGTACCCCATCCGCTCGCCAAAACCCCCCAACACCCTGCTCCAGGTCCACATGCCTCACAGCCACTGCCCCATTCCTTGCCATGAACCGGCCCATGGCCCGGTTAACCTTCACCCTTGCCTTGTTCACTCCCTCCACTGAACGCGCACCCCTCCACACCTTACGGGGAACTATGTCCGACCACACCGTCACAAGGCTCGGGAACAGAGACCACAACCTAAGTAGATCAAACTTGATATCTTTTGCCAACTCCCTTAGCGGCCGCGCCCCCAAATCATTACCCCCCACGTGCAGGACCAATACATCCGGGGCCCTATCTAATCTAACAAACCTGTGCACCTCCGCCATTACTCCCCCCCACATCATTCCCCGACGACCCAGCCATCTTACCACAGCTGTAGACCGTTCAAACCCTAACTGTTGACCATCAGGCCGAACCGCTGCCCGGATGGCTCCCCAAAAAACGTATGAATGGCCCAAGATCCAAACTAAAGCCGGCTCAGAACCTGTAATGACAGAAACGAAAAAACAATAGCAAAACGCATTCCACATGCAAAATTAACACACTCCGTGCTACAATCTTTCTGGACGGATATATGAACGAAACCGGACCAATTCCCACCTCCCTATCCGCTTAATCACCTCCTGCCCCAAACCCCACCGAGCTGCCTCCGTCGCCGCCCCAATTCTGAATGAATGACTCGAGTACCCCTCCACTTCTCTGCACAACTGACCCAGGCACTTTCTAAAAACCACTGTAAACTGAAAGCGCGAAAGGAAAGACACATCCATTTTCGATCTCCTAATGACGAACTCCACCCTATCTGCAAAAAGGTCTACGTCATCCCAAAGCAACCCCCCTCCCCTACTAACTGACGGACTCACCAGCTCCCCCAACCGCAAAGTCCCAAAGAACGCCAGTGCAAATGCCAACTCCCACAAGGAAACACAAACTTTTTCTAGCTGCTCACCCAACTGCAAGAGCAGGGAAAACGACACCGGCCTGCGACTGTCCTCAACCGACCGCAAACGCCGCCAACCCTTCAGTGCCCTCACCACCAGGAAGGACTTAGTGACGTCCGGCAACTTCCGCAGCTTGAAACCAAAAGCTAGCCCAGCCATACAACCATTCAACTTCGAAACAGACCACCCGTCCTCCCTACACTGACCTATAAATAACAACAACGATATCTCCGACTTCTCATCCCCCACCCCCAATCTAGCCTTCCAATCTTCCCAACACTGCCATGCCCTGTGATATGTCTCCCACGTATCGGGAGCTAATGAGGACTGGATGAGCCCCATTACGTTGTCTCCAGGAGTTCCCATAGGCAGCTCGGGCAGTCCAGCCCATCCTCCTCCGCTTCTGGAGCCAGCTGGCGAAAACGCTCCCACTGAGAACGAGAAAGAGCATCAGCAATACAGTTGTCAACCCCCGGTACGTGCACAGCCACCACCCACGCATTGATGGTCAAACATTCCAAAACTAATCTCTGTAACAACCGCACCACCAGAGGAGACGAGGCTGACAACCCGTTAATTGCCTGCACCACTCCCAAGTTATCACAGTGGAAACGGACCTTCTTATTCCTAAACATTTTTCCCTCCACAGTAGGACTGCTGCCACTATGGGGAAAAGTTCCAGCACCATTGCCCCGAACAATACGCCCCATAGCCACATCCCCCCGCCGCGTCAGAAAAAAGGTCAAAGTCAAATGCCTCCACAACATCCCTCATAAACATATCCCGGCCATTGCACTGACTCAGAAACGATGCCCACACCCGTAAGTCCTCCCTCAACTCCCTCCCTAACCTTATATAATGATGCGGTGCCGTTACCCCCGCTGTCGCGGCCGCCAATCGCCTGCTAAAAATCCTCCCCATGGGCATTATACGGCAAGCAACATTGAGCTTACCCAGGAGCGACTGCAGCTCCTTCAGCTGAAGTTTTGCTAAACGCTGCGCCCTCCCCACCTCCCTTTCCAAATCCTCCAGCTTGTCCCGGGGCAGTCTACATTCCATGCGCTCCGAATCGATCACTATGCCCAGGAAGCTCAATTCCGTCGCGGGACCCACCGTTTTTTCCACCGCCAGGGGAACACCAAACGCAGCGAACAGCACCTCCAGTGAATGCAGCAATAAAGAACACACCTTTGAACCCGCGGGGCCAATGCACAGAAAATTGTCTAAATAGTGAATGATAGATTCACATCCAGCCGAGTCCTTAACCGCCCACTCTAAAAACGAGCTAAACTTTTCAAAGTACGCACACGATAGCGAACAGCCCATCGGTAAACAACGATCAACGAAGAACCCCCCATCCCAAAAACACCCCAACAAATGCAGGCTATCCGGATGAACCGGCAACAACCTGAACGCAGCCTCGATGTCTGTCTTCGCCATCAATGCCCCCCTCCCAAACTGTTTAACCCACTGCACTGCCGCGTCAAACGAGGTATAGACCACCGAACATAACGCTGGATCAATACCGTCGTTGACCGACGATCCCTTTGGGAAGGATAAATGATGAATGAGGCAAAATTTATTCGCCTCCTTCTCCGGAACCACCCCCAGAGGCGACAGGCGCAAATTCTCCATCGGGGGCTCCGAAAAAGGCCCATCCATCCTACCCAATCTCACCTCCTTCTCCAGCTTCTCAGCGACTACGCCTGGGTGTTCCCTAGCCGACCGCAAATTTTATCTAATCAACACCGGCCCCGCCGGAACAAAAGGGATACAAACCCCCCACAGGAAACCCTCCCGCAACAGTTCCGCGGCCTTTAAGTCCGGGTACCTAGCAAGGAACGGTTCCATCCTTTCCAGACGAACCGGCATCACCCCCTTTGCTAGCACCCTCGCCTCCCCTCTGCATAACCCCCCTGAAGCACCGTGTGGCTCCATGGGACCCCACACAGCTAGAGCACTCGTGCTTGAACTTGCACTTAGCCCCGAACTTGCACCCTTCATTAAATAGGAAACACAGTCCCTTAGCTGACGCTGCTGAAAAGGCTGACTGCCCTCCGGCTCCCGACTCACCCCGAAACGACTGAGCTCCCGATTCCCCCCGAAAGGACTGGGCCGACCTAACCGGCGCCGTCACCTTCAACCACAAAGCTATATCTTTGTGATCCCATCTAATACTCGGGCGCACCGCCTTACGCTGCCTAAATTGTTCATCGTAACGCAGCCACGTCTGCCCCCCATACACACGATACGCTTCCCCAATGGATTCCAGATAGCAAAACAGCGCAGAGCAGCACTCTGGCGCCTTCTCCCCTACCACGCTGGCAAATATTGCAAACGCCTGTAACCAATTAGGGAACGTGCGCGGTATTAACCGGTACCGACGCTTCTCCTCTTCCTCCTTTTTACCCTCATCCTTCCTAGCCTTATCCAAGTTAAACTTCTCCAAGGGGAGCAGGGAAAAAAATCTCCACATACTCCCCTCGCCAAATTTTTTCCCTAACTTCTTGCTTCAAATGGGCTCCCAACGGCCCCTCAAAGCAAACGTATACCTCCGCCCTTGCCTTATCGTCCAGCCGCACCCTATCCTCCTGTTCCGAACTACCCGCCTGCGTCTGCACTGATGCCGTGGCACTTTGCGGACCGAACACGGGCTGTCCTGTCCCCCCCATCCCACCAGAACTTCCCCCCACCCCCTAGGCCGGTAACGGGGACGACCCTCTCGCACCCCAACCAGCCAGCAACCCCGCCAAACCCCCCAGCAACTGCCCTAACCCCCTACCCAACTCCCCTTGGGCCCCCCCTGCCGCCCCCTCAAAAGAACTAGCAAGTAACTGCACTAAAGGTCCCCAGAGCGCCTCACCTGGCTGCCTGGGAGCTGTGACCCCATCAGCCGAAGATCCTGACTCCAGACGTTCCTCCCTCTGCGACGATGCCGTTGAAAAACGATTCCCCGACGGTCCCCTGGCCCGGCCGGGACCAGAGACGTGACATCCATGATCTTCACTCGACGCCCCAGAGAAGGCGGAGCCTGGAGGGCCTTGCTGCAACCTCGCCGAGGGCCTGCTGCTCTGGGCCGCAGCCGCCCCGTGGTCTCCAGACACTTGCTCACGCCGAGGGGCCTCATCCACAATCATCTCCTGGGTAAGGCCCGCCGTACCTGGTCCTGAACACTGGAGGGCGCTGGTACATAGCTGGACAGACCTTCCAAGGCCTGCTCGAGGGCTCCGCCTGCTGGCCGGATTCCTCCCACGCCTGGGCCCACAAGCAGAAGCTGTACCTGCGGCCTGCCAGCGTGAAGGGTCCTTTGCAGGGCTCTGTCTGCGGCGCTGAGCCCGAGGGGAGGACAACTGTGGACTGAGGCGCTCCGGCGGCCGGACCCGCCGAGGCCGTGATAATGAAGGCTGAGGCGAAACGGGTGCCTCAGCCGCCCCTCTCAGCAGCTGCTGGACCTGCTCCTGAAGCCAGCCCGGTCCTCTACTCGCCGCCGCCGTCCTTAACTCCGCAATCATGGCGTCCACCTCCAGCCCTGGCTACTTAACCCCTCCAGTTCCACCCCCCAACCTAAACTAGCCAATCCCAATCCCCCCGGGGCTCGCTAAACCAAACCCCCCGTCATGGTAGCCTCCCCCCAGGCTACGGCCCCAGTCCGGCTATTTCTTTATCTGCACTAAATCTCCTGTTTAATGTGTGTGCATACTAAAATATCTGTGAGATCGAGTGTACCTTTTACGTAGATGGTGTGCGCTGCGGACAGTTACATTACCTGCACTACATCTCCTGTATAATGGTTGCGCATCCTAAATATCAGTGATATTCTCTGTAATTTTTTATCAGCCGTTGGTGACAGCGACACTACCTGCGCTACATATATCTCCTGTATAACGTTTGCGCATCATAAATATCAGTGACATTCAGTCTAACTTGTTCGCTGCTGGTGGCAGCGACATTACCTGCGCTACATCTCCTGTATAACGTTTGCACATCCTAAATATCAGTGACATTCAGTTAAATTTATTTGCACATACACTTACAAAACCTGCGCTACTGTACTTGTGACATACTTGCAAGCACATATACCATTTATTATGCAGAAGGTGAGCAGTAAGGGACGGGGAAGTGGCTGTGCTGCTGATGGAGCACACAGAGGCCGTCGCAATGTGCACGGTGAAACTGTGCCTGCTGCCAGAGAACAAGAAACACACTCATCCACGATAACTAGCTTCATGTCCCAGTTTGCAGGGCGGCGCAGGACACCACTATCGAAGTCACACAAGTGCGACTAGGTGTTCGGTTGGATTGCAGCAGATAATGCTTCCAGTCAGTTAAGCACGACCCTGTCTTCCACAAAGTCCAGTCTCAGTAGCCAAGAGTCTGGTCAACAGAATTCTCACTCTGATCCTCCTTCCTCCCACCATGGAGAGTCTGGCCAAACAAGTGATCCCACACTCGGATAGTCCGAGGAGCTCTTTTCATCGCCATTACTTGATTTAGGCCTCTCGCCAAGCCCGCTTTAAGAGGGACATTAGCAGATCGTGTACACTGATGCCCAAACTCTTGAGCATCCACAGTCACAAGAAGATGATGGTGGGGAACGGCAATTAGTATTTCACGAGGTGAATGATGATGATGAGACACAGTTGCCAATTAGTCAACGGCAGTTAGTGTCTCAAGAGGTTGATGATGAGGATGAAACACAGTTGTCAATAAGTGAGGTTGTTGTTAGGTCAACAAGTCAGGAGGATGACCAGAGTGAGGAAGTGGAAGAGGAGGTGGTGGATGATGAAATCACTGACCAAACCGGGGAAGGTGGCAAGCCGAGCGAGGACAGCAGTACAGAGGGGGAGGGATCCGCAGCACCTCAACAGGCTGGAAGAGGCAGTGTGGTGGCAAAAGGGAGAGGGTGGGCCACACCAAACAGGCCCGCAACTGTTCCCCAGAGCACCCCCTTGAGGCAATTTCCCTTGCCAAGGGCTAGGTGTTCCGCAGTCTGGCGCTTTTTTGAGGAAAGTGCGGATGATAAAAGAATTGTCATTTGCAACCTGTGCCGTACCACAATGAGCAGGGGCATGAAAACTAGCTACCTCACCACCATCAGCATGATCCGCCACATGGCATCAAAGCACCCTAATAGGTGGGCCGAATGCCTGGGTCCACAATCTATGTCTGCGGGTCACATCACTGCCTCCTCTTTCCATGTGTTACGTGCTGGCCAATCCATTTCCCTAGACGCAGGCCTGTATGCCTCCCTCCCTGCTTCTGGACCTTCGCAAGCACCATCAGCTAGCACATCCCAGCGCAGCGTACAGATGTCCATAACCTAGGCCTTTGAACGAAAGCACAAATACCTACCCACCCACAAGTCATAGCACTAAATGTGCACCTTTCCAAATTGCTCGCCCTGGAAATGTTGCCATTTAGGCTTGTGGACAAAGAGGCTTTCAGCTGACTAATGGCGGACCCTCGCTACTCAGTCCCAAGCCACCACTATTTTTCACGGTGTGCCGCCCCCGCCTACACCAGCATGTGTCCGGGACATCACCCCTGCCCTGACCAACGCAGTTATTGCCAAGGTCTACTTAACGACTAACACATGGACAAGTGCTTGTGGCCAGGGATGCTACATTTCCCTGACGGCACACTGGGTGAATGTTGTGGAGGCCGGGAATGAGTTTTACCCTGGGATGGCACAGGTGCTACCGAAGCTAAAGATTGCGGGTGCTACTTCCATCAGAAATTCTGCCACCATCTACATTAGTGGCTGCAACCCCCCTCTCCTCCTCCACCTCCTCCTCCACTTCCACCTCTGAATTATCATCTTGCAGCACCAGTCAGCCATCAGTCAGTAGCTGGAAGCAGTGTAGCACTGCAGTGGGGAAGCGGCAACAGGCCGTGCTGATACTAATTTGCTTAGGTGACAAACAGCACACCGCCACAGAGCTGTGGCATGGTATAAGGACCAGACTGAGCTGTGGCTCTCGTCACTCAACCTAAAACCAGGCATGGTTGTGTCTGATAATGGCCATAACTTGGTGGCGGCTTTGGAGCTCGGCAAGCTCACACACATACAATGCCTAGCCCACGTGTTCAACTTAGTGATTCAGCGGTTTCTCAAAACCTACCCCAATTTGCCTGAGCTACTGGTGAAGGTGCGCCGCATGTGTGACCATTTTCAAAAGTCATCTACAGCTGCCGCCGGTCTGGCAACGTTGCAGCAGCGCTTGCAATTGCTAGCTCAGCGACTGTTGTGCGATGTGAGCACGCACTAGAACTCCACCTTCCACATGTTGGCCAGGCTTTGTGAGCAGTAGAGGGCAGTAGTGGAATACCAGCTGCAACATGGTCGTCGCCTTTCCAGTCAGCTTCCTCTCTTCAAAAGCGATGAGTGGGCATGGATGTCTGACCTCTGTGAGGTTTTACGCAACTTTGAGGAATCAACACAGATGGTGAGAGGCGATGCTGCTATTATCAGTGTAACCATCCCACTTCTGTGTCTACTGAAACGCTCGCTGCTCACAATGAAGGCGTTGCATGTGGAAGAGATGGAAATGGGGGAAGACAGTACACAGGGTGATAGCCAGACCACCCTCAGTTCGTCTTCTCAGCGTGAATTGGATGATGATGAGGAGGAGGAGGAGCAGGAGACGGTTGCCTCCGCTACAGAGAGTAGTACCCATAGAAGGTTTATTCCATCTGTTTAATGTGGATGGGCCGAAGAGGAGGAAGAGGATGAGACGATTGAGAGTCATCCTCCTGATGAGGACAGCGAAGTCTTGTCTGTTGGGATTCTGGCACACATGGCTGACTTTATGTTATGCTGCCTTTCCCGTGACCCTTGCGTTATACGCGTTTTGGCCAACACCGATTACTTGTTGTTTACCCTTTTCGACCCCTGCTACAAAGGGAATTTCTAATCTTTCATTCCTGTGGTGGAGAAGACTAGCAAAATAGTGCAATACCAGAAGGTCCTTGTAGAGAAATTGCTCCAAATATTTTCAGCTGACAATGCTGGCAGAGGAGTACGCAGTTCCTTGGGCAACCGAGGAGGGAAAACGAGGGGAACACCCGGCAGTTCCAACAGAGACAAGGCAACACTCTTCAAGGCCTGGGACAGTTTCATGACACCCCACCAGCAACCTCACCCTGATGCGCGGCCTAGTGTCACAAGGAGAGAAAAGTTTTGAAAGATTGTTTAGGAGTAGGTAGCAGACCGTGTCAGCGTCCTCAATGATCCCTCTGTGCCTTATAACTATTTGGTGTCTGGACATGTGACTACGCCTTGGAAATGCTGGCCTGCCCTGCCGCCAGCGTTTTGTCACAGCGGGTATTTAGTGCTGCTGGGGGTATAATAACTGATAAGCGCATCTGCCTGTCAACTGAAAATGCTGACAGGTTTACTCTTATCAAAATGAACAAGGCCTGGATTGCCCCTGACTTCTCTACTCCACCAGGGGAAAGTGGCTGAACATACAGTAAAGGCACTTTAAATGTGGCTTTTATGGTGTACACTGTATTCCCATGCACCCCTTCCACCACAAAAAAGGGTAGACGGAGCTATGTCCTGATAAATAAACCAGTTCTGCCCCCTCGTATGTGATTCAGTTTCTTTCTCTGGCCGCAGTCAGAATACGCGCTGTGTCCACATAGGACAAAAGGCCACAAACCACATCCCGCAGTCTCTCCGAAAGTTTTGGCGCTGGTCTCAGTACCCGGTGAATACGTTCAATTATAATTGACTGCGCCATCTCCTGGCCCACCCGGTCAGCGAACACTTCCACCGCCACCTTGTGTAAGGCCTCTGTGGCCCAGGTTTCCAGGAGACCTTTGATATGGATGTTCCATCTTCTGCTCCGGTTCTCCTGGTCTTTAATCAAAGTTAAGGTCCTGTTGATTTCATCAGTGTGGGTCGCCACATAGCCGACCAGGGCTGTGGAGTGTGCCACAATCTCTGTGGCTATATTCTCCAGACTCTCCACCCGGTGGGCCAGTGGTATAAGCTCCGACTTAATGTCCGAAAGTTCCATCATCACCGGTCTTAGTGTCTGCTCCAGAGCTTTAGTGAGGAAGGCCTTGGAGATGTTAATGCTATCCGATTCTTCCTCTTCTATCTCCGGTGCGCCCTCCGGCTCCGAGTTATCAGCTACATTTGGCTGTTGATCCCGCGGCCATCTTGGTTCTAGCTCCTTGTGAGTGCACACCTTTCTTTTTGAAGAATATCTGCATATCTTGTTGGCCTTTGTGGCGTCTAGAGGTATCCAGAGAGTCAGCACCTCTCTCTCTCTCATATTTGACCATGATGGGTCCGGTCACTTGCTTTTTTTTCGGGTCTATAGTGCTTGGGTGCAGGCTCTGCCCCCGGACTCTGAAATGATTTTGACTTAGCTTTTGGATTCTGACACTGTTCTGGTTTTTCCTGTCTAGTTTTGATCTATTTCTGTCTAACTACTGTTTTACTCCATTATGTTTATCCACCACTAAGTTGTGGGCTGCCACACAGCAGCGTGCAAGGAGGTAGGGACAGTGGTATAGGAGGACTACAGGGCTGCATTGTTTACTACCCTACAGTACAGCTACTGTACTGCTGCTGATCCCAAAAAATGTTTGCAAGATTTCTTCTGTTTCTTTTGACACTACCAGTTGTGTGTATAAATATGAGCAGGCATCTGCCCCAGTGATAGCAAAATGTTTGGATGCTTGTGCAGAACAAGCCATTGTTCCTTCTGACATTAACATTTGTGCAGGTATAAATAGGAGCAGCCATCATTTTTAGACTGCTTGTTTAGAACAAGCTACTTTCCCCCCCCCAAGAACACATAACACATGCTTTGTAAACACACCTTTTTTTAATACCGTCAATCATGCGTTATATGTCAGTGTCACAAATTTGGCAAATCGAATATGAAACAAATTTGAAGAAGTTTGCTTATCGCCACTTTATATTAATTTTAATTGTATTGCTTTGTATAAATTGCTGCTTCTTTCTATTAACAACCTAATCTGGGAAAATGATTAAATAGGAGACATATAAGATGTGCGTATATTTATAGGAGGATGGTATAAGCCCATTTACAAATTAATGTATTGATACCAGGATTTAGCTTCATAATGAATCAGTAAGTATATATGTTATTCTATTTGTTGTCCTTGAACTCTATGCAAGTGTAGACCTGTGCTTTTTAAATCTTCTTTCTTGTTGACCTTGGCTTATAGTGGAAATATGAGCATCAGTACATGTAATGGTTATCTGTTTTCACCTATAATATCATATTTCAGCAAGATTAACACTATATTTTTGCAGCTTGCTGGTGCCATACTCTTGTGTTGCCATTTAAGAATTAATCCAGGCACTGATGAAACAATGGGAGAGATTTGCTAATCAAAACTTGGCACAAACTATAGCACAATATATACCATATTTTCATTTATATGTTTTTTTAAATACTTTGGGGCACATTTATTAAGACCGGCGTTATTAAAGCCATAAACTGGAGGTGAATTCGCCGAAGTTATGAAGAGTAGCAGGTCTCTCCATAACTTTGGCGCATACAGCGCCAGTTCTAAATGTAAGACAGCTTCTAAGATGTCTTACATTTAGACCATTTTCTACACCTAGAAAGGAAATGCTGGCATAACTACTGTGTGGTGGCATAAATTTGGAGTAATTGCTATGTGGGAGCATTTAGGGGACTGGGTGGGATTAGGTGTTTAGTTATGTTTTGGGCAGAGGTAGAGGCATGGCCTAATGCAGATTTTTTTTTGCCATGGTGCACACATAGTGCCCTTCTTCCTTCTTTTCTAAAGTTGGGAGATATACTAAAACAGGCGTAGAAAATGGTGAATGAGACGGGCCTTCCAGCCTGTTCTCTTCCCTGTCTATGATACACCCACAATTTTAGACCTGGTGTGAGTCGTAGATAGCGGCACAATGGTTAGTTGCACCTCTATCTGCACCATAAATGCACCAAATTTACGCGTATTTCAGCATAGTAAACGATCCCCTTTGTTTGGCTCTTCCAACAAGGAGTGTGGCTTATAGGAAAACGGGCCTAGTTTAGGATGTAACAGTGCATGCCATACCTGCAATAAAATATTGATACAGGCCAGAGTAAGGCCTACTAATACATGATATAAACTGTGGGAGATTAAAGCTGCACTGTGACTAATTGCTATGGGCAACAAAGACAGTTTGACATTTACACAGTTTTCAAAAATCTGCCCAAACGAACGATCATGGTTATGCCACAACAGAGAGGCTGGACTAACTGACAGGTAAGTATGCGACAGTAGCAGCTGCGGTGGTGGCAGTAGCGGCCATAATAGTAAGGAAAATGATCATAGGCAGGCAGGTATGATGAGGCTGTCAATAAATTGCCATAATTGACATACAGTATCTATTCATTAGCCTCATCCAGACGTGTGTGAGAATCCTCATGGATCCATGCCTCATTTATTTTCACAAAAACTGATGTTTATTGCTCACTGAGAAGGCCGCACATGCTCAGTTTCAGCCTTCAACTGCCTCCTGAGTTGGTGTAGGGAGAGCACGGACTCGCCACTATAGCTGCAGCAGAAAAAAAAACCTCACCTTTAACTGGTAGCTTGATATAAATCTAGAAGAGCAATAAATGAGGAGATCTCTGGATCCATGTGAGGCACAGGGCTGGTTCTAGCTTTGTTAGAAAGATATTGTCATGTACTATATGATCTCTGATTTTCATTTTTTACATTAGTCATGGGATAACCCCTTTAAGCAAATTGTGAAGGATGAATGACAAAAGGTGAAGCGAACCAAAGAGGCATACCACCTCATAGATGGAACAGCATTCCACGGATAAGCTGTTAAAACGACTACTTTATTATTCCTTCTTAAAATAAATATTCATACGGTACAAACTATGGTAGTGCTGATTAAAATTACATGTGACCCCTATCCCACATGTATTACTTCTCATACATTAACTGCTCACTTATCTCAACATGTCCTGTGATGTGTGTCACGAAATGACGTTATATTGGATAAGATGCCATACAACGTTTAGACAGCAGGTGGCGCATTGTGTTACTAGCTAATACCTGAACATAAGGTCAAGACTTGGTAATGGAATTACAACAGTGAAATTTTTGCCGGGTTCACGTCACGTCTTTGTCTTACATTTAACATATATAAAAATATATATTGTATATATTAAACAAATCCCTCCGACGGATGCTCTTTTTTTTTTTTTACTGTGCAATGATTATCATATATTTTGACCTGCGTCATTGTTCACTACAATTCTACACTCACCTAAAGAATTATTAGGAACACCATACTAATACGGTGTTGGACCCCCTTTTGCCTTCAGAACTGCCTTAATTCTACGTGGCATTGATTCAACAAGGTGCTGATAGCATTCTTTAGAAATGTTGGCCCATATTGATAGGATAGCATCTTGCAGTTGATGGAGATTTGAGGGATGCACATCCAGGGCACAAAGCTCCCGTTCCACCACATCCCAAAGATGCTCTATTGGGTTGAGATCTGGTGACTGTGGGGGCCATTTTAGTACAGTGAACTCATTGCTATGTTCCCAACCAATTTGAAATGATTCGAGCTTTGTGACATGGTGCATAATCCTGCTGGAAGTAGCCATCAGAGGATGGATACATGTTCTCATTCTGTTTACGCCAAATTCGGACTCTACCATTTGAATGTCTCAACAGAAATCGAGACTCATCAGACCAGACAACATTTTTCTAGTCTTCAACAGTCCAATTTTGGTGAGCTCGTGCAAATTGTAGCCTCTTTTTCCTATTTGTAGTGGAGATGAGTGGTACCCGGTGGGGTCTTCTGCTGTTGTAGCCCATCCGCCTCAAGGTTGTGCGTGTTGTGGCTTCACAAATGCTTTGCTGCATACCTCGGTTGTAATGAGTGGTTATTTCAGTCAACGTTGCTCTTCTATCAGCTTGAATCAGTCGGCCCATTCTCCTCTGACCTCTAGCATCCACAAGGCATTTTTGCCCACAGGACTGCCACATACTGGATGTTTTTCCCTTTTCACACCATTCTTTGTAAACCCTAGAAATGGTTGTGCGTGAAAATCCCAGTAACTGAGCAGATTGTGAAATACTCAGACCGGCCCGTCTGGCACCAACAACCATGCCACGCTCAAAATTGTTTAAATCACCTTTCTTTCCCATTCTGACATTCAGTTTGGAGTTCAGGAGATTGTCTTGACCAGGACCACACCCCTAAATGCATCGAAGCAACTGCCATGTGATTGGTTGACTAGATAATTGCATTAATGAGAAATAGAACAGGTGTTCCTAATAATTCTTTAGTTGAGTGTATATGCCATATACTATGATTTAGATACACTTGGTGTCAGTATACAGTGCTAGTCTAAACACAAATAAAAAAAATCCAAAAGGCTGCGCTCACCTGATATATCTTGAGATGGAAGCACGGACTGTGCTTGGAAAAGGCACCAAGTAGAGAACTAGTAAAAAATGAAGGGGGTCCAGCTTCCAAAAAAGATAATGTTCTTTATTCCAATAACACACAGAATAGTTAAAAATCCAACATAGCAGACAAGTCTACGTGTTTTGGATACTCTAATACAGATCCTTATTCATGACAAGAATAAGGATCTGTATTTGAGTATCCGAAACGCGTAGACTTGTCTGCTATGTTGGATTTTTAACTATTCTGTGTGTTATTGGAATAAAGAACATTATCTTTTTTGGAAGCTGGACCCCCTTCATTTTTTACAGTGCTAGTCTAGTATTATATTTATTATACTCAAAACAACACACACCAACCACAGAATTGTGCAGTAATTATTATATACTTTTAACAGTCTCATTACATGTTACAAATGTACATAATACAATTCAGACACATTGGGTGTCAGTATATACATGACATTTAACATACTTATTGATTATTGATTGTCTGCTGAGCTATGTATCTAATCCAATCATATGTGATACTGTCCTCTTAGCTGTGTACCTAATCCTAACATGAATGATACTGTCTGCTAAGCCAATGTATCTAATTCTATCATGTGTGATACTGTCCTCTGAGCTGTGTATCTAATCCTACCATGTGCAGTACTGTCTGCTGAGCTGTGTATGTAATCCTATCATTTGTGATACTGCCCTGTGAGCTGTGTATCTAATCCTATCATGTGTCATACTGTCTGCTGAGCTGTGTATCTAATCCTATCATGTGTCATACTGTCTGCTGAGCTGTGTATCTAATCCTATTATTTGTAATACTGTCCTTTGAGCTTTGTATGTAATCCTGTCATGTGTGATACTGTATGATAAGATGTGTATCTAATTCTGCCATGTGTGATACTGTCCTTTGAGCTTTGTATCTAATCCTGTCATGTGTGATACTGCATGATGAGCTGTGTACCTAATTTTGTCATGTGTGATACTGTCTGCTGAGCTGCTAAACTGTGTATCTAATAGTGTCATGTGTGATAATGTTTGCTGAGATGCTGCATCTAATCCTGCAAAAATATGGATGATGTCCATGTGCATTCTGTATTTTATGGAACGGAACAGCTGGCCCCTAATAGAACAGTCCTATCCTTGTCCGTAATGCGGACAATAATAGGACATGTTCTATTGTCTTGCGGAACGGAAATACGGACATACGGAAACAGAATGCACATGCAGTAACTTAGTTTTTTTTGCGGACCGATTGAAATGAATGGTTCCGTATAGGGTCCGCAAAAAAAAAAAACGGACACCGAAAGAATATATGTTCGTGTGCATGAGCCCTAAAGGCTGAGACATTGGTTTTCATCCAAAATGCAAACTTCCTAAGAGCACAAAATCAAATTATACCAGAATTGTAGCTAAATAAATATTCACTGCAACCAATGTTTCTGCTTCCCACAACTATCAACCCTATTTTCCTGCATTGCCTAAAACACCCTAAAACCCCTGCACCCAGCAAGCAACTTTTTATCTCTCCCTCCATCTGACCTCCTGGAATTATAAGAATGATAGAGACTGGAAAAGTTGGGAATTTAAAATGAGCCACTTAAAATTCCCACCTTCCTCAGTTCCACTCCCAACCCTTAGGATTAGATACACAGCTCAGCAGACAGTATCACACAGGATAGGATTAGATACACAGCTCAGCAGACAGTGTCACGCATAATAGAATTAGATGCATAGCTCTTCAGACAGTATCACACAGGATAGGATTAGATACAAAGCTCAGCAGACAGTATCACACATGATAGGATTAGATATACAACTCGGCAGACAGTACCACACAGGATAGGATTAGATACATGGCTCAGCAAAAAGTATCACACATGATAGGATTAGATACGTGGCTCAGCAGACAGTGTCACATAGTATAGGATTAGATACATAGCTCAGCAGATAGTATCACACATGATAGGATAGGATACACGGCTCCACAGATAGTATCACACATGATAGGATTAGATACATAGCTCAGCAGATAGTATCACGCATAATGTTTGGATTCTGGATTTAGTGTTTCTACTATAGGGAATTCTGTCTAAAACACAAAAACGCAACACTACTGCCCTCCCAACATGTTTCACTGCTGAAGCAGCATCAGAGGAAAAGACATGGACAGCAGCGTGTATAGACTTCTGAGCCATAAAATTCTACAGTCGTGGCCAAAAGTTTTGAGAATTACATAAATATTGGAAATTGGAAAAGTTGCTGCTTAAGTTTTTATAATAGCAATTTGCATATACTCCACAATGTTATGAAGAGTGATCAGATGAATTGCATAGTCCTTCTTTGCCATAAAAATTAACTTAATCCCAAAAAAACCTTTCCACTGCATTTCATTGCTGTCATTAAAGGACCTGCTGAGATCATTTCAGTAATCGTCTTGTTAACTCAGGTGAGAATGTTGAGGAGCACAAGGCTGGAGATCATTATGTCAGGCTGATTGGGTTAAAATGGCAGACTTGACATGTTAAAAGGAGGGCGATGCTTGAAATCATTGTTCTTCCATTGTTAACCATGGTGACCTGCAAAGAAACGCGTGCAGCCATCATTGCGTTGCATAAAAATGGCTTCACAGGCAAGGATATTGTGGCTACTAAGATTGCACCTCAATCAACAATTTATAGGATCATCAAGAACTTCAAGGAAAGAGGTTCAATTCTTGTTAAGAAGGCTTCAGGGCGTCCAAGAAAGTCCAACAAGCACCAGGATCGTCTCCTAAAGAGGATTCAGCTGCGGGATCGGAGTGCCACCAGTGCAGAGCTTGCTCAGGAATGGCAGCAGGCAGGTGTGAACGCATCTGCATCACAGTGAGGCGAAGACTTTTGGAAGATGGCCTGGTGTCAAGAAGGGCAGCAAAGAAGCCACTACTCTCCAAAAAAAACATCAGGGACAGATTGATCTTCTGCAGAAAGTATGGTGAATGGACTGCTGAGGACTGGGGCAAAGTCATATTCTCCGATGAAGCCTCTTTCCGATTGTTTGGGGCATCTGGAAAAAGGCTTGTCCGGAGAAGAAAAGGTGAGCGCTACCATCAGTCCTGTGTCATGCCAACAGTAAAGCATCCTGAGACCATTCATGTGTGGGGTTGCTTCTCATCCAAGTGAGCGGGCTCACTCACAATTTTGCCCAAAAACACAGCCCTGAATAAAGAATGGTACCAAAACACCCTCCAACAGCAACTTCTTCCAACAATCCGACAACAGTTTGGTGAAGAACAATGCATCTTCCAGCACGATGGAGCACTGTGCCATAATGCAAAAGTGGTAACTAAGTGGCTCGGGGACCAAAACGTTGACATTTTGGGTCCATGGCCTGAAAACTCCCCAGATCTTAATCCCATTGAGAACTTGTGGTCAATCTTCAAGAGGCGGGTGGACAAACAAAAACCCATTAATTCTGACAAACTCCAAAAAGTGATTATGAAAGAATTGGTTGCTATCAGTCAGGAATTGGCCCAGAAGTTGATTGAGAGCATGCCCAGTCGAATTGCAGAGGTCCTGAAAAAGAAGGGCCAACACTGCAAATACTGACTCTTTGCATAAATGTCATGTAATTGTCGATAAAAGCCTTTGAAACGCATGAAGTGCGTGTAATTATATTTCACTACATCACAGAAACAACTGAAACAAAGATCTAAAAGCAGTTTAGCAGCAAACTTTGTGAAAACTAATATTTGTGTCATTCTCAAAACTTTTGGCCACGACTGTAGTTTGCATGAGCCTTAACTGTCAATGGCCGTGCTCGTGGACTTTTGTAATAATAGGAAAACTGGACTCATAACAACAAATCAGAGATTTGCTTTTGTATCTTAATGGGAAAGTGCCTAACAGAAGAGTGTTTCCAACCTTCCGAGGAGGCCATCCCACCTAATCATAGAGTCCAGTACCTCCTTAATGTGCTGCTAACTCACATGCGCCTGTCCACTTTCTTCCTGGACCTGCGTACCACAGTACATAGTGCGGGCCTCGGCCTCACTATATGTACTGCGTATGTGCAGCGCCACTGACTTCTTCACTGTGGAACGCCGTGGTCCTGAAGAGACGGAGCCAACACTCTTCTTAGGAAAGAACATGAGTCACTAGAAAGCATTCTTTGTGCATCTTTATCCACTAAACAGGAAAGCTAAAGTTTCAAAGGAGAACGCATGAGCTCTCTTAATACTCATAACTGGTCAAAAGGGCTTATATAGCAGCACAGTGGTGCTGCAGTGATGAATCGAGCTGTGGTGCACATGCACAGTACATACAGTGGGGCTGATGCCCACACTATGTACTGTGGTGCACAGGCCCAAGCAGAGAGCGGAGAGGTAGAAGAGGAGGGTTTCGGTGAGTTAGGAGCACTCGGGGGAGATACTGGGCTCTCTGAATAGGCAGGTTGGGACTCGTTTGCATATAGGACACACTTCATTTTCTTGCAATCACAGATGTACAGAAAGGAACCAAATGTATGTTTTAGGCCGTGTTTGTGTCCACAACAGGACTTGAGCATTAGTCATATAGGTGAAATGTTGCTGACAGATTCCTTTTAAATTTACACTATTGTTACTATTTGTATTTTACCCAAAATTTTGTGCAGTACTGCAGGAAATCCTTTGCAAACCTGTTCCTGCCCTCATATTCTCCACAAAGAAAAAAGTTAAAGGGGGTTCTCCGTGCCTTTAATATTGATGACATATCCTAAGGATGATGGCTAACCTGCGTCACTCCAGCTGTGATGAAACTACAACTCCCAGCATATTCCATTCATTTTAATGGAGTTCTAAGAACAGCCAAGCAAGTGTGCATCTTGGGAGTTGTAGTTTTACCACAGCTGGAGTGCCGGAGGTTAGCCATCACAGTAGATAGGTCATCAATATCAGAACGGGGGGGGGGGTCCTGACACCCGGCGCCCCCGCCGATCTGATACTGATGACTTATGCTGAGGATAGGTCATCGATATTAAAAGCCCGGAATACCCCTTTAAGCACACATTAGATATATGTGGGCCAAACCAGCTACTGGTGAAAAGATTGACAGTTGGATTTCAAAATGCCAGATCCTTTTGTTCTCAGAGGAGATAAGCTGCCACCAGAGGAGTCTTTCAGTAGCTTTCTTCCACTTCCCCATTAAGAAAGACATGTCCCCTCATCCAAGCTGAGCGTGCAGGTGTATGGGGGATTGGGAGAGATAGTTGACAGCCGAACAAGTGTCCAGTCCACAGCCATCGAATGTGTATGACTAGCCTTAGTCTTGCATTAATGATTGATAAAGGAGGGAAATAGTCTAATCTGTTCTAAATCATTGTAAGTGATGTTATAGATGAACCAGAGCTGGACGCTGTACATCTGGAAAGATTAACTTCTCAGATTGTTTGTCTTCAATGCTGTTGAGGAGACGGGCTCCTGAGAGTGAATTTAGCTGCTTCATAAAAGCACTGAAGATAATGTGGAAGCTACACGTCTTGTTATTGATCTGTGAGATAAAAGGAGTATTGAGGTTTTGTGATTGATATGCTGGCCTCCTTCCTTGTGTTAAGGCTTTGAAACGATTACAACTGTACTGGAAAAAGAAACCGACTTATCCAAAAGTAGCAAATCAATACTTTCTCCTTCAGTATAACCTGAAAAGAAAAAAAAAACTAACTCCTTGTCCCAAATTGCGCATGTTCCCATTTACAGCTTATATGTGCCATGGATAATGATCACATTTCACATTCAGAAATCTAAGACATTATACCATGCTCACAGTATGCATATGGTACAACTTTGTTACAAGAATGTGAAACTATGGAATCACTAAAATGTGTTTTTTACACAATAGAAGCTTTTAAAAAGGGAATTTTCCCCAAAAGTGGCCTCATATCGACCAGGAATGACACTTCTAGCACTTGATAACTGTGGTTCTATCTGATCTAATTAGCTGTTATTCATTATAGAAGACATGTAGCATTACACGCAGTGGCATACCTTCAATGGAGGCAGAACACACAATTGCTACGGGGCCAAGGAGGACAAGGGACTGGTGCTGTGCTTCCTGTCTATACAAAGGCACTGCATTTTCATGAAGCTGCCACTAGGGGGAACTGAGTGCAAATAAATTATTACATACATCTCTAAATCACTACTCCCCCCCCCAAATACAGTACAAGACTGGTTGCCACCACTAGGGGGAGCTCGGTACATACGGTAGGAATTTATACAGTTACTGTATAAATTCCTATGCACCGAGCTCCCCCTAGTGGTGGCAACCAGTCTTGTACTGTATTTGGGGGGGTGGGTGGGAGTAGTGATTTAGAGATGTATGTGGGGAGGTTTATCAATGTTTTTAAGCTAGTTATCTGAATACATTGAGAAATATGATGTTCAGAATGAGCGCCATATTTATGATGCACATGTTCCGCTTTTTCTGACATAGAAGTCGGATAAAGTGGGTGATTTTGTTTTATTACTTTTTAAAAAAAATAAAAAATAATCTTATTTTTTTTAAATTCATCAGAATCCTGGGGTGGTCTTCATTGCCTGGAACTGTTAGACACACATGTACTTTCAAACTGGTTGGGGCAGGGGAGCCCATACAAAATTTTGCTATGGGACCCTATGAGATTTGTGTATGCCTGTGATTACATGGCCATCCATGTAATATACAGTAGAGATGGCCTTGCAGTTCGCAGCAAAATTTACTCATTCGTGGTTTGCCGAACATGCGAACATATGGTGATATTCGCCGGCGCCATATTCTTTTACATTGTGAAGAACTTTGACCCATGACACATCCATCAGGTGGTACAGGACAGCCAGTTGAGACATTTCAGCACATGGACACACCCCTTACCTTATAAATAGACCTGATCTGGCAGTCATTTTTCATTCTGTCTTTTGTCAATGTAGGGAGAGGTTGCTGTGTGGAGCAGGGACAGACTGTTAGGAACACCAAACGCTAGCTAATAGGGCCACAAAAGTCCTTTTAAGGACTGGTATAGGTGTACTATTGATTGGTGTGCAGTATTTAGGGGTGTAATACACTTATAATATACTTTCTAATATAGAAAGCATATTATAGTGGATTTGTATAGTGCAGTATTGTGACTGGTGATCGGTTCTGCAGCGATACTACAACAACAAAGAGTGACAAACGCAATTAGAAAAAAGTATTATAACTGGTGTGATATACCAGTGGCCCCCAAAATGACATATTGAAGCGGGGTGTTAAATAAGAATATACTTTTCAAATAGTGTATTTGGGTGCTGCAGAAATGTATCCGCTTTCACTGCGTTACCTCTGCTACACACAGAGAGAAAATTTAAAGGAATTTTTTTTATAACTGTCGTGATTATAGACCAGTTGACCCCAAAACGATATATTGAAACAGGGTGTTATCTAAGAATATACTGCTCAAATAGTGTATTTTGGTACTGAAGAAATTTAGCCGCTTTCACTGCGTTGCCTCTGCTACACACAGTGAGAAAATTTAAAGGATTTTTTTTTTATAACAGGTGTGATTTATAGTTGACCCCAAAACGACATATTGAAGCAGGGTGTTATATATCTTCTTCCACATACACTGCGCTTCTCTAGAGACTTTTGTCACCGGGTCATTTAAAAAATGACAGGCAAAGGAAGAGGCATGCCCTTCCGCAGGGGTGGTAGGGGTAGGGCAGGTGCACCAGGCAGGAGCCAAAGTGGGAAGTTGCAGAAGGTGTGTTCAATTACATCAAAGGACGCACCAGACTTGGTCGAGTGGCTCACTCAGCCTTCCGCTTCTGTACCCTCCTCAT
>NC_053391.1:230691091-230790232 GCF_905171765.1 Bufo bufo
ATATTGTGGTCACTATTACGTACCTAGTGTTTCACAAACAGTAACATTTCCAACAAGCTCTGTATTAATAGAAATTACCAGATCCAACAGAGCATCGCCTCTAGTGGGAGCTTCTACAAACTGGCCCATGAAGTGGTCCTGCAGCAAATTGAGGAATTGCCTCCCATTTTCAGTTGAGGTAGAACCATGACCCCAGTCAATGTCTGGGAAGTTAAAATCGCCCATTATGACCATTGTACCAGCCTGAACTTCTATCATCTCTGTGATTTTAGGGATCTATAGTTTACACCAAGTGTTATTTTTTCACAGTTAATTTCCCTTTGTAATTCCTCCCATAAGGTTTCAACATCCTCACCATCCTCACCCACAATTGCCTCTTTCACACTCACGTTCATATCACTCGTCAAATACAGGCACACCGCCTTTTCTATTAACCCTGTCTTTCCTAAAAAGTGTAAAACCCTGAATATTAACAGGACAGTTGTGAGAAGAGTCCAACCATATCTCAGCCACACCAACTACATCCATGTGTTCTTCTAGTACATAGCCTCCAGCTCCCTCATTTTGCTTGCTAGACTTATGGCATTTGTTAACGTACATTTTAAATTATCATTTACCGTAATTTCCCACATTCAGTTCTCAGAAAGTGAATATCTGGGATTTTTTTTTGTACCTTGGATGATATTGTTGGTCTGTAACAAGTCCATATTACCACCAGCACTGTTTTTCATGAGTGTACATGATGTCCAGTCACCTCCCTACTTTCCACACTAACCCCAGCCCCCACTAAATCTCCACTGTCCCTTCCTATATCACATTCACTATTATTATGACCCCCTCCCCCAGATCCTAGTTTAAAAGCTCCACTAGCCATCTGGAGCAGCTGCACCATCCCTATTAAGGCGCAGCCTGCCCCTATTGTACAGCCTATAGCCGACAGAGAAGTCGGCCAAATTCTCCATGGACCCAAACCCTTCCTTCTTGCACCAGCCTCTGAGCACCTTATTTAACTCCCTAAGCTCCCACCGTCTCTCTACTGACTCTCTTAGCACTGGTAGTCTTTCTGAAAACACTGCCTTGAATGTCCTGGACTTGAGCTTCTCTCCTGGTTCCCTAAAATAATTTTTAAGGACTTTCCATCTCCTCCTGACTTTGTCATTGGTACCAATGTGTACCACAACTGCTGTTATCAGCTTTACCGACCTCAGCCAGGGGACGTTGATACCAGAGCAGGAGCGCACGGCTCTCGCATTTTCACCACTCAGATTCCATGGTAAGAGGCCCCCCCACCAATCAAGATGTGCTTGCATAGCCCGCTCTCTCTCCTTCTTGCAGGAAACTAGCTCAGTAGAAGGTTATGGGACCGATTCCGTCTCCTGCAGTGAAGAGAGAGAGAGCAATCAGTGGGGTTCTCAGTACCCAGATCGCACTGATACTCTATGTCGTTAATTTCTATAGGAGATTAACAATCCCTTACGATGTCTTTTTATATAATGTTCTATATTGGATTATATCACAACATAAACAGACTATACTTCTCCATCTGATAAATTCCCTGTCAGGTGGGGGGAGAGTGGTCTAATATAGTGTATCTGTTATGTTTTTGTCCCTTTTTTGAGGTGCTATTTGATTTTTCATATGTGGTCCTGTGTGGCCATTTTTGTTCTTTCTTTTCCGTATTATGTAAATGCCTATTTAAAAAAAAAATATATAAAAAAAAACAAGCATTAATTAAAGAGGTTTTCTGGGAATGCAAAATTGATAACCTTTCCTCAGGATAGGTCATCAATATCTGATTGGTGGGGGATCTAACTTCCAGCACCTCTGCTGACTGGCTGTTTGATGAGGCTTTGAGGAGCTGTGTGGCCTGTTCCTAGACCAGTGATGTTAGACTTTTTACTGTGGCCAAGATAGGGTTTAAAAAAGCTTATGAACAACACAACACAAAATATGCACAATTCTTCCATACGCAACATTTTAAAATTTAAAGATATTATTCCAAAATGCAATTGTCTTTAAACTTTTATTTGGCTTGTGTCTACAGATTAGACTCTTCTACTAATCAGAGTACAGAAGCCTATGCTATACCCCATCATTAAATAACACATCTATGATGAATGTCAGTCTGCTAACGTGCCCTGAGCGCTACATTAGACAGCCACTTATCACAGCGTACAGCTGGAACCATTATGTGCAAAATATAAAACTAGGTCACTGATGGAGACCATAAGTTATTCATGTTATAGGTGTAGACGGCTAATAGTAAGTGGTCTCTGTTTACAATTTCTTATTACATCAGCTGCAAGGAGTAAGAACAAGGTTGTATTTTTGTATTTTTTAACATATGTGAATTCCAGAGCATCTTTGGTGAATACAAACGCTGTTGTATACTGTATGTAAATGTTGCTGATTAAATTAGCAGTTGGTTCTAGCAAGGGATCTCACTGTAAAAATGCCTAAATAGTCCAAATATGTATCCAGTTAACTCTCTGTGGACCAATTAGTATCTGCACTGTGATGAACATTTTGCTGTGGTAATTATAATTAGAGATGGGTGAAGTTATGGAAAATTTGATTTAGCTGCTTCGTCGAATTTCAAAAAGAAATTTGCTTTGTGACTAATTACTTACAACTTATGTAGCAGGTGGAGTGTCACAGCCCCCCGTCATTGAAACCCTCAAATGCCGCATTCGCCACTGATTGCGGCATTAGAGATTAAAATTGAGGGCTTTCACTGGTTAATCCAGTAAAAAAAAATAAAATCACCTTATCCATTTGATTGTGTAAAATCTCACACAGTGACATCATCATGCCGGGCAGCGTGGTGATTAGAGATGAGCGAATCAAAGCTGACAAAGTGGAATTCGATCCGAACTTCAGAAAAAAAATTCTATTCACACCAAAGCCGAATTTCCTCACGCTTCGTGGTAACGAATCGCATTTTTTCCTACAATGGCTGCTACACATGTGAGGACATGGAGCAAGGAACTCTGAAAAGGCGGGATCACCCATAATGCCATACATGCAGCCAATCAGCAACCAGCCAGCCCTGTGATGTCACAGCCATGTAAATAGCCTCAGCCATCTTGGATTCTGCCATTTTACAGCGTACTTAGTGCAGGGAGAGATGTCAGCAGGCGCTAGGGACAGTGATAGGAAAGACTTTATTGTGGTAGAAAAATGATTTAGGGTACTTTCACACTTGCGGCAGGACGGATCCGACAGGCTGTTCACCATGTCGGATCCGTCCTGCGGCTGTTTCGCCGTGCCCCCGGGCCGCCGCTCCGTCCCCATTGACTATAATGGGGATGGGGGCGGAGCTCCGGCGCAGCACGGCGGTGCACGGCTTAAGGCAGCCGGACTAAAATTACTGCATGTCAGGTTTTTTAGTCCGGCGGCTTTCTCCGTGCACCGCCGTGCTGCGCCGGAGCTCCGCCCCCATCCCCATTATAGTCAATGGGGACGGAGCGGGGGCACGGCGAAACAGCCGCAGGACGGATCCGACATGGTGAACAGCATGTAGGATCCGTCCTGCCGCAAGTGTGAAACTAGCCTTATAAGTTGTAGGAGAGTACCTGGGGTGGTGGTAAACGGGAGGTACGTGCCAGCGGGGGTCCTGGCCCCGCTGGAGTAAGAGCCGGAAAAGTGCATTTTGCAGCGGTTACGCTGTTAACAACGGATCCGGGCCGGCTCTTATTGGGAGCAGGCAGATATGCGGGCGGGTGCCTGTCTCCCCACGGTCCAGGCCAGGTTTTGCAGGAAAGGGTTAAAACCTGACCAGCAACAAGGGTGTGGGGCACAGTGTGGAGTTTCTGTGTTCTCTGGCTGTGAGAGTGAGGAGTGGAGGTGAGCTGGGCTGCGTGCTGAGGCCTGTAAAGGAGTGTGCAGGGATCCGCAGCTGAATCCAGGAGGGATCCATGTCCTGTGGCTAGGAGCCGGACCCATGGACTTACTTCACCAAGGAGAAAAGGTGACATTACTCCTGGCTTTAAATAGACTTTGCTTTATGGGACTGAAACAGGCCTCAAGTAGCCTGCAGCAGGGACTTGCTGTGTTTGAACTATTATTTTGCTGTGTGTGACCACCCTCCCTATGAACTGCACCGTCTTTCACAAATATGCACCGTGTGAATAAACAAAGCATTGTGTTTTACACCAAGACCGGTCTGTGATGCCTCTATACTGCACTCGCTACCACTGCCTACCAGAGCGGATCGCCACAATTGGTGGCTTCAGCGGGCAAACAGCAGTGAGGCCGAAAAATTGTGTTGTTTGAACTGTATGTCATATATTAAGCCGGCAAGTTTTGTGGCTCCAGATAAGATGGAGGAAGCCATTAGACACTTGGTGCAAAGTAATGAGGAGGCTACTCGGAGACATGAGGAAGCCCTGAGAGACCAGCGGCAGTTGAATAGTCTACTGGCCCAGCAACTGGCGACTATGCAGGAGTCCATGCGTGTGTTACAACAACAAGCCGTCCCAGGGGGAACCGCATTCCTACCTGCTGCCTGGGATAAGGTGCGCTCAGCGTTAAGAAAGATGGGCCCCGAGGATGATATCGAGGCGTTCCTGATGGTCTTCGAACGCACTGCGGAACAGGAAAGGTTACCTGCAGAACAGTGGGCCGAAGTAGTAGCACCATTTTTAGTGGGAGACGCACAAAAGGCCTACTTCGACCTCAGTCAGGAGGAAGCCAAGAGCTATAAGAGGCTGAAGGGTGTTGGCTCGTCTTGGGGTTAATACCTATGTGCGTGCACATCGAGTCTACCAGTGGGCCTTCTCTGAGTTCCGGCCTGCTCGGTCCCAGGCCTATGACCTGTTACACCTAGTAAAAAAATGGCTGTAGCCTGAGACATTGAGCCCCTCGCAGATGGTGGAACGTGTGGTGGTCGATCGTTTGGTGCGGACCCTGCCAAGGGCCATACAGTGCTGGGTTGGTCAGGGAGACCCCGGCAACCTGGATCAGTTAGTAAGCCTAGTCGAGAGGTATGTGGCGACCCAGGAGTTGGTGCGGGACTCAACGCAGGTACGGGAATCCCGTCAGGCTCCCTCTCAGGCTAGGGATCCGGAAAAAGGGACCCAACCACAAAGGGGGGGAAGGCTAGTCCTACTCCAGGGAAGAGAGACCGGGGAGGGACCACGGGGATTCAATGTTGGCACTGCCACGGCCTGGGACATAGGGCAGCGAACTGTCCTCAAACACCTGAACCCATGGACTGCGGGTTCGCTCGCCGGTCCTCTTTCTTTGCCCGGCCTGTATGTACCGCAGATGCCTGGCCGGACGCCGATATGCCACCTCTGTGCCAAGTCTTGATCGATGGGCATCCGATTAATGCTTTGCTGGACTCTGGGAGCCTGGTAACCCTAGTGCATGAGTCCTTAGTGTCTGAGACACTCCCAGAGAAGCAAACCCTGTCCATTGTCTGTATCCATGGGGATCGCCGGGAGTACCCCACTGCCAGGGTTACCATGTCCGTGTTGGGCAAAGAGGTGCAGCATGTCGTCGGAGTGGGACGCCAAATCCCTTATGCCGCAATACTGGGAAGGGATTTTCCTTTATTCTGGACTCTATGGAAGAGCGATATGCCTTCCCTTAGGGACAGACGACAATCTGGCCCAGTGCCCGAGGATCCCGATGCGGGGATACCAGCCGTAGGGGTCACCACATCACCTGTAGAGTGTCATCCCGATAGGTTTCCCCTAGAGGTGTTGGCAGGCGAATCCGTAGAAACCCCGTCCATCCCGGACCTGGAGGTATCCCGTGACACGTTCGGGACCGCCAAGCTCCAGGATCCGACATTATTGCGGGCGAGGGAAGGGGTGACAGTGGTAAATGGGGTGGCTCAGCACCCAGGGGCCCACTCCGTGTTTCCCCATTTGGCTTTTAACCAGGATCTGCTGTATAGGGTGGACAAAGTGCAGCACGAGGTAGTGGAGCAGCTGGTGGTACCCCAGCCATACCGCCGTGTGGTACTGGACTTGGCCCACTCCCACGTGCTGGGAGGACATTTGGGCGTAAAAAAAAACCAAGAGCGGATTCTGCAAAGGTTCTATTGGCCCGGGGTTTATGAGGAGGTCAAAAGGTTTTGCCAATCCTGTCCAGTGTGTCAGATGACAAGCCCCCAACCCCACTATCGCAGTCCCCTAGTACCCATGCCCATCATTGAGGTCCCCTTCGAAAGAATAGGGATGGATCTGGTAGGCCCCATAAACAAGTCGGCCAGAGGGCACCAGCATATCTTGGTGGTCTTAGACTATGCCACCAGATATCCTGAAGCGATCCCACTACGTCATACTTCAGCTAAGCTCATAGCTAAAGAACTCATGGGCATGTTCGCAAGAGTGGGGATTCCAAAAGAGATCCTGACCGACCAGGGGACACCCTTCATGTCTAAGGTGACGAGGGAGCTCTGCAAGCTTTTAGGGGTTAAACGGTTACACACGTCCGTATACCATCCTCAAACCGACGGACTAGTGGAGCGCTTTAACAAAACCCTAAAAACTATGCTTAAAAGAACCGTAGCCAAAGACGGAAAGGATTGGGACTTGTTGCTGCCGTACGTATTGTTCGCAGTGCGAGAAGTGCCCCAGGCCTCTACGGGATTCTCGCCCTTCGAGCTATTGTACGGTCGACGGCCAAGAGGGTTGCTGGACATCACTAAAGAGGCGTGGGAGCAACAGCCCACCCCACACAAGAGTATTATAGAGCATATAGAAAAGATGCAGGACCGTATCGAGACAGTCCTACCAATCGTCCGGGAACACATGGAGGCCGCCCAACTGGCACAGAGCCGGGTATACAACCGGAGTGCCCAGGTCCGGACATTTAACCCGGGTGACCGGGTACTGGTGCTATTCCCCACCATTGACAGTAAGTTTTTGGCACGGTGGCAAGGTCCCTACGAGGTGAAAGAGAAGGTAGGGCCAGTGAATTACAAGATATCCCAGCCAGGCCGGCGGAAGCCAGAACAGGTATATCATGTAAATTTACTGAATTCGTGGAGAGATAGGGAGTGTCTCATTGGGGACGGCCCAAGCACTGTCTTGTCTGCGGGGAAGATCCCAGCTCCACCCGAGGTCCCGGAGGGCACCTCCGCGGTAAAGATAGCGGGTGGTCTGTCGACCAAACAAGCTCAGGAAGCCAAAGAGTTGGTGAGTCGAAATAGGGACGTGTTCTCTGAGCTTCCTGGTCGAACTTCGGTAGTACCCCACGTCAGGGTACGGTTAAAGCCGTATCGTGTACCGGAGGCCCGGCGACAGGCCATTTCAGAAGAAGTAAGGTCGATGTTGAGGTTAGGGGTGATTGAGGAGTCAAGGAGCGAGTGGGCCAGCCCCATAGTCCTCATCCCAAAACCTGACGGTACTCTGCGCTTCTGCAATGACTTTAGAAAGCTCAACGAAGTGTCGAAATTCGATGCCTACCCCATGCCCCGGGTAGACGAGCTCATAGAACGGCTAGGGAAAGCTCGCTATTTCTCGGTCCTCGACCTCACAAAAGGATATTGGCAGTTGCCTCTCACGGAGGCGGCAAAGGAGAAGACTGCCTTTGTCACCCCCGAGGGGTTATTTCAGTACCAAGTTTTGCCCTTTGGCCTACATGGCGCTCCAGCCACCTTCCAGCGATTGATGGACGTCATCCTACGGCCCCATCGTCCATATGCTTCGGCATATCTGGACGACATCATCGTGTTTAGCCAGGACTGGGAGAGTCACCTGCCCAAGGTACAGGCCGTAGTCGATTCACTTAGAAAAGCCGGACTGACGGCCAACCCAAAAAAAATGTTCGATCGGGTTCGAGGAGGTCCGGTACCTGGGATACGTGATTGGGCGGGGAGTTGTCAAACCCCAGGTAGACAAGGTTGAGGCGATCAAGAGCTGGCCCAGACCTCTTACCACCAAGCAAGTACGTTCGTTCCTAGGGATGATAGGATATTACAGGCACTTTATCCCCAACTTTACCACAGTGGCGGCCCCATTGACAAGACTTTTAAAGGGGAGGAAGACTGTGATGGTCCGCTGGGATGAGCAGGCGGAAGAGGCGTTCTCCCGTTTGAAGTCGGCTCTGTGTGGGTCCCCGGTTTTGGTGACACCAGACTTCACACGGGAATTTGTCGTTCAGACGGACGCCTCTGGAGTGGGCCTAGGGGCAGTACTCTCTCAGGAAATCAGTGGGGAGGAACACCCTGTTGTCTTCCTGAGTCGCAAACTCACCCCAGCGGAAACCAGGTACAGCGTGGTAGAGAGAGAATGCCTGGCCATTAAGTGGGCCCTCGAGTCCCTTAGGTACTATCTGTTAGGGAGAAGGTTCCGTCTGGTGACCGACCATTCCCCTCTTCAGTGGATGAGCCAGGCCAAGGAGGGGAGTGCCCGGGTCACCAGATGGTTCTTATCCCTCCAGAATTTTAAGTTCAGTGTCGAACACAGGGCAGGCCGCTTACAGGGGAATGCCGATGCCCTGTCCCGGGTACACTGTTGTACGTGTGTCCAACCTCTCAGGATTGAACAGGGTGTGCAACCCTTCAGGGTTGAACAAAGGGGGGGGATATGTAGGAGAGTACCTGGGGTGGTGGAAAACGGGAGGTACGTGCCAGCGGGGGTCCTGGCCCCGCTGGAGTAAGAGCCGGAAAAGTGCATTTTGCAGCGGTTACGCTGTTAACAACGGATCCGGGCCGGCTCTTATTGGGAGCAGGCAGATATGCGGGCGGGTGCCTGTCTCCCCACGGTCCAGGCCAGGTTTTGCAGTTAAGGGTTAAAACCTGACCAGCAACAAGGGTGTGGGGCACAGTGTGGAGTTTCTGTGTTCTCTGGCTGTGAGAGTGAGGAGTGGAGGTGAGCTGGGCTGCGTGCTGAGGCCTGTAAAGGAGTGTGCAGGGACCCGCAGCTGAATCCAGGAGGGATCCATGTCCTGTGGCTTGGAGCCGGACCCATGGACTTACTTCACCAAGGAGAAAAGGTGACATTACTCCTGGCTTTAAATAGACTTTGCTTTATGGGACTGAAACAGGCCTCAAGTAGCCTGCAGCAGGGACTTGCTGTGTTTGAACTATTATTTTGCTGTGTGTGACCACCCTCCCTATGAACTGCACCGTCTTTCACAAATATGCACCGTGTGAATAAACAAAGCATTGTGTTTTACACCAAGACCGGTCTGTGATGCCTCTATACTGCACTCGCTACCACTGCCTACCAGAGCGGATCCCCACAAAGTGCAGGAAAAGGATAGGGAGAAATCATTTCACAGCATTTATGTTGAACAGAGTTCAGTAGGGGAAGTTACGTACTGGGTAATAGGAACAATCCTATTACACCTTGCTGCACTGACTGGGGATCCAAATTGCCATTATACAGCTCTGTAATTCTGGCAAACTGTTCTTGTTATTGGGGTGCAAGTGCTGTTTGATACAGCCATTAACCCCTTCATGTACATGTACGGCGCTGGGCGCGTGTTTAAAATGGCGCCCACTCCTGCTTGCTGCGGGCGCCATAGCCGCTGGTGGCTTTTTCTAGCAGACACCCATCACTAATGTCCGCAACCTGCAGTAATGCCGATCATGGACATTTAACCCCTCAGATGCCATGGTCAATCCTGACCACGGCATCTGAGCACACTGAAAACGGAAGCTTTCGCTTTCGGTTGTACTCCGGCTCTCCAGTGTGGCGATCGGAGGAGCCGGAGTGTGTATGAATGACAGGAGGCTGCTGCATAGTATTTCCTATAGAGCCCTTGCCTGTAATAGGGCTCCATAGGAAAGTAGTGAAATCATCATAGGAATCTATAGCAATCTAATGATTGCATGTTATAGTTGCCTATGGGAACTATAAAAAAAAGTGTAAAAGAAAAAAAAGTTTAAAAAAAGAAATAAAATAAAACCATAACAATTCAAATCACCCCCCTTTTCTCAAAATAAAAATAAAAGAACTAAAAAATACACATCATGGGTGTCGCAATGTGCGAAAATGCCCATAGTATAAAAATATAATAATGCATTCCCCATACGGTAAACAGCAAAACTGAAAAAAGTGCCCAAATGGCTGATTCGCCGTTTTTGGTCGCTTCATTTTCAATTTTTTTTTTTTTATAAAAAGTGATCAAGTTATACACACCCCAGAATGGTATCAATGAAAAGATCAGATATCCCCTCAAAAAATAAGCCCCCATACAGATCCGTACACATAATTACAAAAAAGTTTGGGGGTCAAAATATGGCGACAAAAAAAACTAAAAATTTTTTTCCCACTTTTACATTTTTTTATCACTATCAAAACGCAAGAAAAACTATACACATAAGGTATCACCGGATTCGTACTGACCTGTAGACTAAAAGTAACTGGTTAATTTTATCACACATCGAACGTGGTAAATAAAAAAAACGTAAAACTGTGGTGGAATTGCTTTTTTATTTTTTGCAATTTTACCCCATTTGGAATTTTTGTACCGTTTTCCACTACATCATATGAAATAATAAATGGTGGTGTTGGAAAGTACAACTTGTCCTGCAAAAAACAAGCCCTCATATGGCTATGTAAAATAAAAAATAAAAAGTTATGTCTCTGGGAAGGCAGCCTCCGGGCCTTAAGAGGTGACAGGGTTTATTACAAGGAAATATTTCTACAGTATGTCTTAATTGCCCTAGTGCGTTGCAGTTATATGTTGTAGAGCCCTTTTTGCCATGTATTAGTGGCATAAGAAAAATATATTTGCCCTTGTGCGGTGCAGATATATACAGTTGCAAGAAAAAGTATGTGAACCCTGGAATGATATGGATTTCTGCACAAATTGGTCATCAAATGTGATCTGATCTTCATCTAAGTCACAATAATAGACAATCACAGTCTGCTTAAACTAATAACACACAAAGATTTAAATGTTACCATGTTTTTATTGAACACACCATGTAAACATTCACAGTGCAGGTGGAAAAAGTATGTGAACCCTTGGATTTAATAACTGGTTGAACCTCCTTTGGCAGCAATAACTTCAACCAAACATTTGCTGTAGTTGCAGATCACACATGCACAACGGTCAGCAGTAATTCTTGACCATTCCTCTTTACAGAACTGTTTCAGTTCGGCAATATTCTTGGGATGTCTGTTGTGAATCCCTTTCCAGAGGTCATGCCACAGCATCTCAATCGGGTTGAGGTCAGGACTCTGACTGGGCCAATCCAGTAGGAGTATTTTCTTCTGTGTAAGCCATTCTGTTGTTGATTTACTTCTATGCTTTGGGTCGTTGTCCTGTTACAACATCCATCTTCTGTTGAGCTTGTTAGAATATGCCAGAGACTTTTGTAAGTCTTTAGCTGACACTCTAGGATTCTTCTTCACCTCATTGAGCAGTCTGCGCTGTGCTCTTGCAGTCATCTTTACAGGATGGCCACTCCTAGGGAGAGTAGCAGCAGTGCTAAAATTTCTCCATTTATAGACAATTTGTCTTACCGTGGACTGATGAACAGCAAGGCTTTTGGAGATACTTCTATAACCCTTTCCAGCTTTATGGAAGTCAACAATTCTTAATCGTAGGTCTTCTGAGAGCTCTTTTGTGCGAGGCATCATTCACATCAGGCAATGCTTCTTGTGAAAAGCAAACCCAGAACTGGTGTGTGTTTTTTTTAGGGCAGGGCAGCTGTAACCAATACCTCCAATCTCATCTCATTGATTGGACTCCAGTTGGCTGACACCTTACTCCAATTAGCACTTGGAGATGTCATTAGTCTAGGGGTTCACATACTTTTTCCACCTGCACTGTGAATATTTACATGGTGTGTTCAATAAAAACATGGTAACATTTAATTATTTGTGTGTTATTAATTTAAACAGACTGTGGTTGTCTATTGTTATTACTTAGATAAAGATCAGATCACATTTTATGACCAATTTGTGCCGAAATCCATATCATTCCAAAGGGTTCACATACTTTTTCTTGCACCTGTATTCTAAAGTCCTGTTTGCCATGTACTAGTGGAAAAAGAAAAATATATTTGCCATTTAGTGTTGCACTTGTATGTTGAAAAGCCTTTTGTGTAGTTGAAAAGTGGAAAAAAATTAGGGCCTAATTGCCGTCCAGAGGTGCAGTTATATGTGGCAAAGCCCTTTTTGCAGTATGGACCGAATTATGTAGTGGTGAAATTTTTTATGTAAAACAGGCTTTTTGGGGAAAATTGATGGGTGATTGTAGACTTTCTTGTGTATGAATTGAATTCCATTATCCTTTTTTGGTGACATTTTTTATTTCAAACATGTTTTTTTCGGGAAAAGTGATGGGTGATTGTAGATCTCCTTTTGCTATATGGACCAAATTACCTGGTGGTGTTTTTTTTATGTGAAACAGGCTTTTTTTGGGAAAAATGATGGGTGATTGTAGACCTCCTTTTGCTGTATGGATCGAATTACGTCATTGTGGGTTCTGCATTAAACATAATGAAGACGCTGATGACAACACACTAGCAGACTTTGCCTTTACCATCTATTCACAATTAAATCAAGCAGCTTCCACAGCACACAGGACATGGCAGGAGAGCCTATGCTTTGGAGTCCAAGTCCAGTTTCTTAAGATCAGGAGTTCCATCAGAATTGTGTGCAACATTCTTGCTTCCTGTGCAAAGCCATAACAAAAGGACTCCGTAGGCATATGCATCAGAGGAAGCTGAAGCTAGTTGCCCCAATTTAAATTCAGGAGCAATAAACAGCGGGAAGCAAATAGAGGTGCCTGAACTCCGCTGCTCTGTATCTCTTGTGAAGTCAATGTCTCCAACTATGCCCCTCTCGTAATTTACAGAAAATACATTGTTTTCACGTACAGATCCAATAATTATGTTGGAGGCATGTAGTGTATGCAAGCCATGTGCAACCCCTCTCATCACTCTCATGCTGTTCTGCACCTGATTTGCCTGGGTGAACGGAGTCACATAGGGAGGATCTGCTCCGTGTCCTTCAGCAAAAAATCGAATCCTGGCTTTCTCCGTGACAACTTAAAATAGGAACCATGGTGACCGACAACGGGAAGAACATGGTGTGGGCGCTGCATAAATGAGGGCTGAGCCATGCGCCCTGCATGGCACACATGTTCAATCTGATTGTCAAGCGGTTCCTGAAGACTTCCACCCATCTGCAAGACATCCTAAAATGGCCAGAAAACTTTGCATGTACTTCAGCCACTCATAGCACACCCTCCTTGAGCTACAGCAGCAGAACGGCATCCCCCAACATAGGCTGATATGGGATGTTTCCACCCGTTGGAATTCCATCCTCTATATGTTGGACCGACTATACGAACAGAGAAAGGCAATCAACGATTTCTTGATGATCCAAGCGGACAGGAGTTCTCCCCTGTGTAACTTTGATGTCAGCCAGTGGCAGCTCATGCGTGACACCTGCCGTTTGCTCAGGCCCTTTGAGGAGGCCACGTTATTTGTCGCCAGGACTACTGGATGAACAACGTCATTCCACTGCTTCATGTCTTGGAATAGATGCTGGTAAATCTGGCTGGTCAGGGGACTGGAGACGTGGCGCCTACATCGCACGGCCACATGAGCCCTGTGGGGGCTGAACTGGAGGAGGAGGAGGAGGACATTGGAGCACAAGCAATGTGTAGTGAAATGGGTGGTTTTTCTACACAGGTGACAGGAGAGGAGGAGCAGGAACAGCCGGAGGAGCTACAGGGTGATGAGGAAGATGAGGCAGAGGGCCCACCGTGGCATTATGCAGTAGAGATGGAGGCAGGGAGTCACTCCAAGTCACTGCCTGCTCACTTGCTTGCACAGTGACAGCCGAATTGTCACCATTCGGCAGAGGGATGACTTCTGGCTCTCCACCTTGTTGGACCCTCACTACCGGCCCAAAATGGGGGCATTTTTTACACCCGCTGAGAGGGAGGACAAACTGAACTACTATAGAGACATCCTATGTAGTCAGTTGGCCGCTGCCTATCTGCGCCATCCTCCATCCTCTTGCAGGTCTGACCTGGGGGGTCCTCTGCTCTCATGTTCCACTGCCATAGCTGCTGGGGAGGGGAGGGGTGGCAGGAGCAGTACCAGCTCCATCAGCAGCAGCCTGAGTCTAGAGTCGCTGATGAGCAGCTTTCGTCACCCGCCTAGTGAAGAAACTACTCACCAGCAACTAGACATAGAGCAGAACCTGAACCAGCAGGTGGTGGCATACTTCGAGTGCACCCTGCCAGCCGTCATTGAAGATCTGCTGGACTACTGGACAGCCAAACTGGATTTGTGGCCGCAACTGGCCGAGTTTGCCCTGGAAAAGCTGTCCTGCCCAGCCAGTAGTGTGACATCAGAGCAGGTGTTTAGTGCGGTGGGGGTCATAGTTACCTCAAGGAGAACTTGCCTATCCACCCTAAATGTGGAGAGATTAACCTTTTTCAAGATGAATCAGGCGTGGATCAACCAGGATTTCCACCCACCAATGCCTGATGCATCAGACTAGATCATCCATGGTGCCACACCAACACTTTGACAAAAAAGACCGGTTTCTTCTGGCTACCTGCCTCAGCTACTATTCTGATGTTGCCACCCACCTGATGCCACACATCTGATGCCAACTGCTCCTTCCAACCACCATCGTCAGCAGGTACTGTTATTGCTACCCACCTCCACATCTGTCACTGGGTCACTTTGTGGTCTCCTGATGCTACTGATGCCTCCAAAATACAGTATGTCACCTTGCCACTCTGTGGCCTCCTGATGCTGCTGCCACTACCACACTACGTCACCTTGCCACTCTGTGGCCTCCTCATGCTGCTGCCACCTCCACACTACACAATGAACACAGAAGGGAAGAGAAAAGGTATTAGGGCTGGAACCTAGGGAAAGGGAAATAGTCACACGTAGTGAGTCCCTACACCGAGCCCTGACTGCTATCAGTATGAACAGACCTTGATGGTAGCAATGTTTATACGCAGGAATCTAAGCCCAATCTAAGCCCAATCTCACCCTAACAGAGCCCTGCAGATAGTGTCAGGACACGGATGGCCTATTCCTTCCCAGATGAAGGAATAGGAGACCCCCTCAGGCCTAATAACAGCAGTTAGAGGAAAACAACAAACAACATAGAAGCTAAACCTAACTTCCAGAAGTATGCGGACGAGCAGGAACTCAGAGAGAACCAACACCAGGACTTCCACAAACAAGGAGCTATCAACCGCATAGCATGATGGGTGAGGCCAGACTAAATAGAGGAGAAGGATGCTACACTGGAGAGGTGTGGTCATCCCCAGCAACAACACAGAAAGGTGAAACCAAAGAGACTGTCAATCATGTGCAGCCAGTCTCCTCGATCTTCTTGTCCCTGTCACAGGCGGGACCATGACAGTAGCCTCCTGATGCTGCCACCACCTCCACACTCTGTCATTGTGCCACCCTGTGGCCTCCTGATGCTACCGCCACCTCCAGACTCTCTCACTGGGCCACTCTGTGGTCTCCTCATGCTGCCTTCACCTCACCACTATGTCATAGAGCCATTCTGTGGACTTCGCAGGCTGTTCCCACCCTCCCCACTTTATAACTGGGCCACTATTTAGCATTTTTGGCTTTGGCATTAGCGTGCGCTTCTTCTTGGCGCTAACATCTACTTGTAAGGATGAGTTCCTACTTGAGTTATTTGGTCAGTTTTGGCCCCGTGACTGCCCAAATAAGTGAAGTGTGCAGTGATTCTAAGAGTCATGCCTGTCATCTGCATGTCATACGGACTCACAGTATTATTTCACTACCACAGCAGACTCCCTATGCATGTTACTGCAAGGCACAGTGTTCTACACCACTATAAACGCTCTCTGCAGCCAGGAAATAGCATTTTTTTAACGAAATTCGGCAAGAATATATTCGGATCGAACCAAATTTCACGCGGTATCTTCAATCAAGATGGCCACGTCAGCCACTTTGCACGCAAATGGATGAGGTGATCATTTTTTTTTTTTTTTACAGCCATTTCAGGGAAAATTGATTCGTTACCTTGAAGAGCGAGTAAATTCGGCTTTGCTGCAAATCAAATTTTTACAGAAATTTGGATCGAAGTCCAATTTGGATACTTTGACTCACTCAACACTAATAATAATAGTGCTGCCAATGTGCCGATGTGATCAGGGGCAGGACAATTATTAAATATACAGGTGAACACATCGTTGGATGGTCAAGATTAGAAAAACCTCTTCACCAAGTAATCTTTTTCCAATAAAGTCGATGGCTGTACTGTATACCTGAGAACATAAATATTACTTGGACAGACCGGCCAGAATACATTGAAAGAGCCTGGGTATATTGGGGATATTTCTAAAGCCCCCCCTCAAGCTAATTTTATGGCATTAAAAAGAAACAAATACCAGTTTGCGACTGTTTAAATGCCATTGTGACTAAATTAAGCAAATCTTTTGCTCCCAAATCTCATGCCTTGCACCCGCATCAAACCCACAACACCAAGGGCACCCCAACTATCATCAGAGAGGAGCCCATGAATGTGTACCCTGAGGGAAGAAAGAGTGTGCCCTCCTATTACTGCTGTGGCCCTAGGGAGCATCAGTGTGTGGATTGCCACTGTGAATGCATTCAGAGCCTCTACTTCTCCCATCCTACTCTCTGCTCCTTCAGGGCTTGCAGCTCTAGCAATATACCATCAATGGATGAGATTGCTCAACTTGTTTAAAGGGATTGTTCCATCATTGCCTGTCATATTCATTTTATAGATCATAATGAATAAAAAATACAGGTTGTTTTAAAAAAAAAAAAAACAATCCAAAGAGGAATTCTGACATGACTGTTGGTCAAAGTGTAAAGAATTGTGTAGGTCCATCAACTAAGCTGTGTGCTGATGGTCTCTGCATACTGATCCTCTGTTGACTGCAGACTAATCAATAGAAAATAGCTTTCCTCCCAGAGCAGCTATAAGAATGGCTCCCTCGCATGCAGAACGAGTTGTTTTACCTTCTCTGCAGTGAACAGACTATCACTATCCAACAGGGTTGTTGGCTGTAGCTCAACCATATTCCTTTAAAAGGGTTTTGCAGAATTGTATTATATACTCTGCACCCCATCGATCAGCTGTTTTAGAGTAGCTCCAGCACCAAAGGTTAGCGCAAAAACTACACAGCTCTACTCCATGTACAGTAAATAGGATCAGTGCCACAGTATCCAGCAACTTCCACCGCACACCTGAGCTGGATCTACCCTCAAACGGGGGTGTCAGATTTCCACCGATCAGATAAGGATAGGCAATCAATAGTGAAATCCTGGACAAGCCCTTTAAGGGTTTTTCTTTTCTTTTGTTTTCACTGACAAATTATAGAAGGACCTCTAATGTGTCCTCTAGAGTCTGGGACTTGTGTGTGCACCTAAGGCCGAATGCACACGGCCGTGTTCCGCGGACGAGAGCGGTCCGTGGTATTCCGAGCTGGATTCCTGTTCAGAGCAGGAGCGCACGGCGTCATTGGTTGCTATGACGCCGTGCGCTTCATGCCGCCGCTGCTGTACAGTAATACGCCGTGCGCTTCATGCCGCCGCTGCTGTACAGTAATACACTAGTTTATTACTGTACAGCAGCGGCGGCATGAAGCGCACGGCGTCATAGCAACCAATGACGCCGTGCGCTCCTGCTCTGAACAGGAATCCAGCCCGGCATACCACGGACCGCTCTCGGCCGCGGAACACGGTCGTGTGCATTCGGCCTAACAGTGCATGCTAACAGAATAGCGGCTATGTAAGATAAGCTGATTTCATAATGTTTCTTTATTTTCCGACCGCCCAATTAAGTATCATGCGTATTTGAGATTTGTTCTGGGAAAAAAATCTAGCTGTTAAAAGCAACCTATTGACTTCTAAGTCTGAGAAAATGCAAAAATAGTTTTAAAGGGGTTGTACCATGAAAAATATTCTGCTTTTTTCAAACCAGCATTCAAAATAAAAATAAAAATGGATTGCACATCCAAATGCTATGCATTAATCTATCATCGCTTCTCAAAAAAATTAAGATTGCTTCTCAGCGTAATTAGTAGTATACAGCCCCATAATATACACACTGTACACAAGGCATTAGTATGCCCAGAGCCAGGGTGGCTTGGTCTGGCAGCAGGGGTCATGCCGTCTGCTGGTGCGGTGCTTCAGCGTTGGTCTCCATGTAGTGTAGTAGGGGTGGGCGGTATAGGCGATATAGGCGATATGCGATATAAATTTGGGCCACGATATGGATTTTCGCCATATCGCCTATATCGCCGGACCGCGATATGATTGCGCTCTCTGCGCGCACCATTTACTCCTGAGCCTGCCGGCCGGCACAGTGGGGTGAGAAGGAGGGAGTCCCTCCCTCCCCACTGTGCGCAGCTGCCGCTAAACACCAATGAGGAGAGGACAGAGTAGGAGGAGGGGACGGACTGTGGCCGGCCATATCCCACAGGGTCCCCCTCCTCCCCCCTAGTTCATTGATGGCAGTGGGCAGCTCCGATCGGTTACCATGGCAGCCAGGAGTCACGCTACTGAAGTCCTGGCTGCGATGGTATGTTAGTGAGCAGCATTATACTCACGTGCGCCGTGGCCGCCGGGCGCTCCTTCTTCTGTCTGTGCGGCGCATTGCTAATGCTTATAGCATTAGCAATGCGCCGCATAGACCTATGAGAAGAAGGAGCGCCCGGCGGCCACGGCGCACGTGAGTATAATGCTGCTCACTAACATACCATCGCAGCCAGAACTTCAGTAGCGTGACTCCTGGCTGCCATGGTAACCGATCGGAGCCCCAGCATTACACTGCTGGGACTCCGATCGGAACTGCCCACTGCCATCAATGAACTAGGGGGGGAGGAGGGGGACCCTGTGGCCACTGCCACCAATGATTAATACTGGGGAGGGAGGGGAGGGAGTGAGGGGGGGTGGGTTTGAGTTACCATAGGGGGGCAGATAAGAGGCTGGGGGGGCAGATAAGAGGCTGTGGGGGAGCAGATAAGAGGCTGTGGGGGAGCAGATAAGAGGCTGGGGGGGAGCAGATAAGAGGCTGGGGGGGAGCAGATAAGAGGCTGGGGGGAGCAGATAAGAGGCTGGGGGGCACTTGAGAGGCTGGGGGGGCACTTGAGAGGCTGGGGGGGGGCACATGAGAGGCTGGGGGGGGCACATGAGAGGCTGGGGGGGGACACATGAGAGGCTGGGGGGGACACATGAGAGGCTGGGGGGGGACACATGAGAGGCTGGGTGGGGACACATGAGAGGCTGGGGGGGACACATGAGAGGCTGGGGGGGCACATGAGAGGCTGGGGGGGGGGCACATGAGAGGCTGGCTGCCATGGTCAGCTCCCTGCTGTTGTGTGCACAAAGCACAGGGCAGCAGGGAGAGTGTAAAGTCCTATTCACCCTAATAGAGCTCTATTAGGGTGAATATGACAAGGGTTCTAGCCCTTAAGGAGGCTAATAGTTATTAAATAAAAAGTAAAAAAAAAAAAAAAGTTTAAAAACCCCCCCAATATAGAAAACAATATATCGCAATACATATCGCATATCGCACATGCTTAAAATTATATCGCAATATAAATTTTAGGCCATATCGCCCACCCCTATAGTGTAGTGTCAAATTAGAGTGGATACCCACTCATAGCAGCAACTATGACGTGGTGTGTGGGCTTATGCATTTTGAGCAAAACGTATACTAATGCCTTCTGTACACTATGTATTATACGAGGCTGTATACTACTAATTATGCTGAGAAGCGATGTTAGAGGGATATTCCAATTTCAGGCAATGGGGGCATATTGCTGGGATATGCCCCCATTGTCTGTTAGGGGTGGGTCCCACCTTTGGGACCTGCACCTATCTGTAAAACGAAGCCTAACACAAGGCCAGCAAAGTGGTGGCCAGTGCTGCCGTGTCAGGCCACCACTAAACCTTCCTATTGGCCCGCCGAAAATAGACGAGCAGGACGCTCTGCTATTTTCGGAATCCCCATAGAAATTTATGAATGGCAGCCGGGCATGTGCAGGTCCCACGTCTGGGATCTGGGATCAGACAAAGAGGGGATATCCTAGCAATATGCCCCCATTGTCTGAGATGACACAACCCCTTTAAGGGTAAATGCACACGATCAGGATTGCGTGTAGATTTCCCATGCAGATTTGCTTGCGGAAAATACTCACCGTAGGTGATGTACATTGTACTCTATGAGAATTTGAAATACTCATGCACACAATGCAAATTTTTTTCCATGCACATTTTTACCTACGGTGCGGATTTTAAAATCTGCAGCATGTCAATTTATTTTTCCTGACCGGATTTTCTCTATTCACTTAATTGGGGAGAGGAAAATCCGCATGATGAAAATCCGCATGCAAGTCCGCATGTAAATCTGGACCAATTGATGTGGATTGACTGCATGAATTTCCCTGCAAACAACTGCAGATTTCAGTGTGGATTGTCCACACATAAATCCTAAACGTGTGCATTTAACCTAAATTTATATATATATATATATATATATAGGCATCTGCTGCTTGTTCCATTTTTCTGCCCACCTTGCAGATGTGGACTCACAGGCTCAGTTCCATCCTTCAACTGCCTCCTGAGCTGTGATAGGGAGAGAGCTGCATCAGAAAGCACACACCCCACAGCAGAAAGGACATGTCACCTGAGCTGCTAGCTTGAAATAAATCTAGCATAGCAATTGGAACAATGAATGGAGAGAGTGCTGGATCCACGTGAGGTACAGGGCTGGTTCTAGCTTTGTTAGAAAGAGATGTACTATATGATGTCTGATTTTCATTTTTTAGATTAATCCTGGGATATCTCCTTTAAAGGAAACCTGTCACCTGGATTTAGTGCATAGAGCTGGGGACATGGGCTGCTAGATGGCCGCTAGCACATCTGCAATACCCAGTCCCCATAGCTCTCTGTGCTTTTATTGTGTTAAAAAAACGTTTTGATCCATATGCAAATGAACTTTATATGAGTCCTGTGTCCGGAGATGAGTCAAGCGGAAAGGAGCCCAGCACCGCCCCGCGTCCTCCGAATCTCCTCCTTGCCGGCTGACGTCACAGAGCTGGAGCGCCGAAATCTAGCGCATGTGCAGTGTCGGCATCATGATGCCAGCACAGGGAACGAACTACGCATGCGCTAGCTCGCGCATCGCGAGATTTCGGCGCTCCAGCTCTGTGACGTCAGCCAGCAAGGAGGAGATTCGGAGGACGCGGGGCGGTGCTGGGCTCCTTTCCACTTGACTCCTCTCCGGATACAGGACTCATATCAGGTCATTTGCATATTAATCAAAAAGGTTTTTCAACACAATAAAAGCGCAGAGAGCTGTGGGGACTGGGTATTGCAGATGTGCTAGCGGCCATCTAGCAGCCCATGTCCCCAGCTCTATACACAAAATCCTGGTGACAGGTTCCCTTTAAAGAGGACCTTTCATCTGTTTTACTTATAGGAGCTAAATACCTGTACTTGCGGGGTACCCCCGCCACCCAGTTGTTTTTTTTTAAACATCGCCCCTACGCCCCGCTGCGTCTGCCTGAAGTTCTTGCGCTCAGTATGTAAATACTGAACATCGGAACAGGGAGGAGGAGACGCCAGGGTTTCCTAATGGGCGTCTCCTTCTCCCTAACTGTGCCGCGATCCAATCACAGGGGAGAGCGTCACACCCAGGGAGAAGGAGCACAGCCAGGGAGAAGGGGATGCCCATTGAGAAACCCTGGTGTCTCCTCCTCCCTGTACCGATGCCTAGTATTTGAAAAAATAAATAAAATGAGTGGCAGTATCCGCAAGTACCGGTATTTAGCTCCTATAAGTAAAACCGATGAAAGGTCCTATTTAAATTTTGCCTATTCATGACTCATGACTTGCCCATTTGCAGAAACATTAATTGGCAAATGACTGCCTAATTTGCTAAACAATAGAAACATAGATTTTTGCATTAAAGATGGGAAATCTATGTACAGGTAGGTGTATTTGAGAGGGATGGTGTGAAAGGAAGGAACAGAACTAAAACCTCAAAGTTGTACCTTATTAGTGTTCTGTTTTGCCTGTGCCACTTTTATTTTGCATCATCTTTTTGAATATTTATTAATAATGGGATCTTCCTTTGTAAAATGTGTTGTAAATTGTGAATGATGCATAAAAGATGTTCCCAAAATCTGGTGAATTTATATTGTCTAGGGCTGTCTGTAGGGATGAGGAGACACAATGCATCACAAGTCTTTACACTAAGAATTGTACAATGTTTTTATATCAATTTGCAGCTGATATATAGTGTTGAGCATGAATATTCTAAAAACTAATTTTTATCTCGAATATCGCCACTTCGAAAATTTGTGAATATTTTGAATATTTCGAATGTTCACTTCAGATGGAAAAAAATGACGACTATTCTAAAATACTAATATATAGCACTATATTGAATATAGTGCTATATATTAGTTTTTTAAAATATTCGTCATTTTTCTCCATCTGAAGTCATGATTAGGGTTGAGTGAACCCGAACTGTAAGGCCTCTTTCACACGGGCGTCATGTTTTTGGCCCGGATAAGATGCGGGTGCGTCGTGGGAAAATGCGCGATTTTTCCGCGCGAGTGCAAATCATTGTAATGCGTTTTGCACGCGCGTGAGAAAAATCTGCATGTTTGGTACCCAAACCCGAACTTCTTCACAGAAGTTTGGGTTTGGGTTAGGTGTTGTGCAGATTGTATTATTTTCCCTTATAACATGGTTATAAGGGAAAATAATAGCATTCTTAATACAGAATGCTTAGTACAATAGGGCTGGAGGGGTTAAAAAAAAAATAATTATAATTTAACTCACCTTAATCCACTTGTTCACGTAGCCCGGCTTCTCTTCTGTCTTCTTCTTTGAGGAATAGGAACTTTGATGACGTCACTGCGCTCATCACATGGTCCATCACATGATCTTTTACCATGGTGATGGATCATGTGACGGACCATGTGATGAGTGTAGTGACGTCACCACAGGTCTTTTTCCTGTGCACAGCAAAGATGAAGACAGAAGAGAAGCCGGGCTGCGTGAACAAGTGGATTAAGGTGAGTTAAATTATTATAAAAAAATAATTGTACTAAGCATTCTGTATTAAGAATGCTGTATTAACCATGTTATAAGGGAAAATAATAATGATCAGATCCCCATCCCGATCGTCTCCTAGAAACCATGCGTGAAAATAGCACTGCATCAGCACTTGCTTGCGGATGCTTGCGATTTTCACGCAGCCCCATTCACTTCTATGGGGCCTGCGTTGCGTGGAAGACGCACAAAGAGGAGCATGCTGCAATTTTCATGCAACGCACAAGTGATGCGTGAAAATCACCGCTCATGTGCACAGCCCCATAGAAGTGAATGGGTCCGGATTCAGTGCGGGTGCAATGCGTTCACCTCATGCATCGCACCCGCGCGGAAATCTTGTTTCGAAAGGCTACAGAGCATCCAATCAACAAGCGTTTAACTCTTGTGCCCTTAGAAGCCATCACAGCCATGCCTACTAATGGCATGGCTGTGATTGGCCAGTGCAGCATGTGACCCACCCTCTATATATATATATAAGCTGTAGTCACGTAGCGCTGCAAGTCATTCTGCTCTGATTAGTGTAGGGATAGGATGCTGCTGCTGTGAGGGAGAGAATAAGAAAGAATCTGTAATCAGAACTTGTTAACTCAGCGATCTACAGCGATTTTGTTTTGTGGGTGCAGTGCAACATTTTTTTACCCTGCCCTGAGCCAAGTGGCACAGAAAAATAACTTTTATCCGTCTGTTAGTTAGGTGGGCGGCGGCCATTTTGTGTAAGTTCAATGCACCAGCACAGCATATGTGCCAGGGACAATAATTTAACCCTGTTCTTTTAGTTCAGTGGGCAACATATACCCATTTTTTAAGTGCACCTGCACTGCATATGTGCCAGGGGAAGGCAAAATAATATACGGAATTGTTCTGTGAGTTGAGGGACCCAGGGGGGTTACTTATTCACATTTTTTTCTGTAAAGTACAATCCAAGTAAATCCATCTGTTAGATTCTGTGGGGATGATTTTTTATTTATTTTTGCTAAAAAGTACATTTGCGTCCTCCACTGCATTTGTGACAGTCCAATGCAAGCGTTAAATACCGCTGTTATATTCTGGTTTAAAAAAAAACACCCATTTTGTGCAAGACCCTACATTTGGGGCCTTTGCTGCATTTGTGACAGTCAAATGCAAGCTTTAAATACTGCAGTTATATTCTGGGTCTAAAAAAACACCCATTATGTGCAAGACCCTACATCTGGGGCCTTTGCTGAATTTGTCACAGTCAAATACAAGCTTAGAATACTGCAATTATATTATGGGTTTACAAAAACACCCATTTTGTGCAAGACCCTACATCTGGGGCCTTTGCTGCATTTGTCACAGTCAAATGCAAGCATTAGATACTGCTGTTATATTCTGGTTTTAAAAAAAACACCCATTTTTTGCAAGACACTACATTTGGGGCCTTACCTGCATTTGTGACAAATACAAGCTTTAAATACTGCAATTATATTATGGTTTTTAAAAAAAACACCCATTTTGTGCAAGACCCTACATCTTGGGCCTTTGCTGCATTTGTGACAATCAAATACAAGCTAAAAATACTGCATTTATATTCTGGGTTTAAAAACAACACCCATTTTGTCCAAGACCCTACATCTGGGGCCTTTGCTGCATTTGTGACAGTCAAATACAAGCTTTAAAGAGGACCTTTCATTACTAGTGTTGATCACGAATATTCGAATTTCAAATTTCTATCGCGAATATAGGTACTAATTTACGAACATTTCGAATATAGTGATATATATATTCGTAATTTTGAATATTCGGATTTTTTTTTTAATCAGTACACATAATCCCTCCCTGCTTCTAGCTTGTGGGCCAATGAGAAGGCTGCAGTATATTTGACTTTAGGAGTAGTGTTGTTTGCGAATTTTCATAATGCGAATTCTTCAACTTACAACTATTAGACAAAGAAGATTATAGCACTATATTAGCTAAATTGCTCTATATTCGTTTTTTGTTTTTTTCGAATATTCGCTATATTGCTATAACTTCATTTTTTAGAATATTCGTAATATTCTAAAACAAGAATATATAGCAATATAGTGAATATTCGAAAAAAAAAAAAAAAAAAACGAATATAGAGCAATTTAGCTAATATAGTGCTGGAATCTTTTTTTTTATAGTTGTAATTTTTTTCCAATCTGAACTCCAGATGAGAAAAAAATTACAACTATTAGACAAAGAAGATTATAGCACTATATTAGCTAAATTTCTCTATATTCGTTTTCTTTCGAATATTCGCTATATTGCTATATATTCTTGTTTTAGAATATTACGAATATTTGAAAAAAGCAAGTTATAGCAATATAGCGAATATAAAAAAACAAAAGAATATAGAGCAATTTAGCTAATATAGTGCTATAATCTTTTTTTTATAGTTGTAATTTTTTTCCAATCTGAACTTCAGATGAGAAAAAAATTACAACTATTAGACAAAGAAGATTATAGCACTATATTAGCTAAATTTCTCTATATTCGTTTTCTTTCGAATATTCGCTATATTGCTATATATTCTTGTTTTAGAATATTAAGAATATTTGAAAAAAGCAAATTATAGCAATATAGCGAATATAAAAAAAAAAAAGAATATAGAGCAATTTAGCTAATATAGTGCTATAATCTTCTTTGTCTAATAGTTGTAAGATGAAAAATTCGCAAAAAAAATTAGCATTAGGAAAATTCGTATATTACAAGATCATTACTTTGCCGATTTTTCAAGTAAAAAAAATCGTAGAATATAACGGAAATTCGAATTTGCGAATATTCGATGAATATTCTACAAAATATTTGCGAAATATCGTGAATTCGAATATGACCCCTGCCGCTCATCACTATTCATTACGATAAAAAATCTAAACTAAGTATACAGACATGGAGAGCGGCGCCCAGGGATCTCCCTGCACTTAGTATTATCCCTGGGCGCCGCTTCGTTCTCCTGGTATAGGCTCCGGTATCTTCAGATTTTCGGCTCAACTGAGAGGAGCCTGCTCTTGTTCTCCTGGGCGTCTCCTTCTCCCAGGCTGTATGTAGCGCTGGCCAATTACAGCGCTCAGCTCATAGCCTGAGAGGTTTTTATCTCCCAGGCTATGAGCTGAGTGCTGCGATTGGCCAGCACTCCAGCCTGGGAGAAGGAGACACCCAGGAGAACAAGAGCAGGCTCCTCCCAGTTGAGCCGAAAATCTGAAGATACCGGAGCCTATACCGGGAGAACGGAGCAGCGCCCAAGGATAATAGTATGATGCCTGGGAGCCGCTCTCCATGTCAGCATACTTAGTTTAGATTTTTTTATTGTAATGAAAGGTCCTCTTTAAATACTGCAATTATATTCTGGGTTTAAAAAAACACCCATTTTGTGTAAGACCCTACATTTGGGGCCTTTGCTGCATTTCTGACAGTCCAATACAAGCATTAGATACTGCTGTTATATTCTGGTTTTAATTAGAGTTTAGCGGACACCTGGATGTTCGGGTTCGACGGGTTCAGCCGAACTTCGGAAAGAAGTTCGAGTTTTGAGCACTAAAATGGTTGTAAAAATGTCATGGAAAGGGCTAGAGGGCTGCAAATGGCGTCAAAATGTGGTTAAGGGAAATGACTTTAAATAACATAAAATACGTAAAAATAAAAAATAATAATCTTGATCTAGGAGGACCAGGTCCATATGGAGTAGGAGGTTGAGGAGGCGGTGGATGTGGCGGTGTAGGTGGAAGTGGCGGTGGAGGAGGTAGCCTACACTGCTTTTTTGTTTAATTTTTAATTTTTATTTTTTTAAGTTAGTGTGCTCCACAAAACATTGGGAAATATAACCCTCCAGTCGTGCTAAACACACGTTCAGACAATACACCGGCTGCAGGGCAGGCCAGCACCTCCAAGTGTAAAGGGCAAGCTCAGGCCATATGCCCAATTTGGAGACACAGAAGTTAAAGGGGGCAGACCCGTCATTCAGTACGTGTAGGCATGCGCACACATACTGCTCCACCATGTTGGTGAAATGCTGCCTCCTGCTAAGACGTTCCATATCAGCTGGTGGTGCTGGTTGTTGCAGCGTGCAGACAAAGCTTTTCCACATTTCGGCCATGCTAACCCTGCCTTCTGAGGTGATGGCGGTGCCCCAGCTGCGTTGGCGACCTCATCCTCTGCCTTCGCCTTGTGCTTCCACTGTGCCCCCGCTGTCAGGTGGGAATGCCACCAGCAGCGCGTCTACCAGCGTGCGCTTGTACTCGCGCATCTTACGATCATGCTCCAGTGACGGAATTAAGGACGGTACGTTTTTCTTGTAACGGGGATCCAGCAGCGTGGCCGCCCAGTAATCAGCACAAGTTAGAATGTGGGCAACTCGGCGGTCGCTGCGGAGACACTGCAGCATGTAATCGCTCATGTGTGGGAGGCTGCCCAGAGGCAACGAAAAGCTGTCCTCTGTGGGAGGTGTATTATCTGTGTCCTCTGTATCCCCCCATCCACTCACCAGTGATGGCCATGAGCTGGTCTGGGTGCCACCCTGCTGTGAACATGGTTCCTCCTCCTCCATCTCCTCCTCCTCATCCTCCACCTCCTCATCCTCCAGAACTGTGCCCTGGCTGGACAATTGTGTACCTTGGGTTTGTGGGTGCAGGAACCCACCCTCGGAGCAACTTGGGAATGACTGGCCGGAAACCCTACGAAATGTTCCCTCATCCTCCTCCTCCTGTGCCACATCCTCTTCCATCATCGCCAGCAGCGTTTATTCAAGGAGGCATAGAAGTGGGATAGTAACGCTGAGAACGGCGTTATCGGCACTGGCCATGTTGGTGGAGTACTCGAAACAGCGCAACAAGGAACACAGGTCTCGCATGGAGGCCCAGTCATTGGTGGTGAAGTGGTGCTGTTCCGCCGAGCGACTCACACGTGCGTGCTGCAGCTGCAACTCCACTATCGCCTGCTGCTGCTCGCACAGTCTTGTGGGCACGTCGCATATGAGGCGATGAACGGGAAGGCCGAAGTTACGCTGCAGCACTGACAGGCGAGCAGCAGCAGGGTGAGAACACAGAAAGCACGCACAGACGGCCCGCACTTTATGCAGCAGCTCTGACATGCCGGGGTAATTTTTAAGGAATCTCTGCACCACCAAATTCAGCACATGCGCCAGGCAAGGGATGTGCAACAAACAGGCTAGTCCCAGAGCTGCTACGAGATTTCGCCCATTATCGCACACCACCACCACCTTGAGGCTGACTGGCACAAACCACTCATCGGTCTGTTGTTCAAGGCCCGTCCACTCCTGCGCGGTGTGGGGTTTGTCCCCCAAACAGATAAGTTTTAAAACTGCCTGCTGTCATTTACCCCTGGCTGTGCTGAAGTTGGTGGTGAAGGTGTTACGCTGACCGGATGAGGAGCTGGTAGAGGATGAGGAAGCAGAGTAGGAGGAGGAAGCAACGAGGCAAACTGAAGCGCCCTGCTATCCTCGGTGGTGGAAAGACATGCGCCAAACTGCTATCCGCCTCAGGCCCAGGCCCAGCCGCCACTGCATTTACCCAGTGTGCTGTTATGGAGATATAACGGCCCTGACCGTGCTTACTGGTCCACGTATCCGTAGTCAGGTGCACCTTGCCACAGATGGCATTGCGCAGTGCACACCTGATTTTGTCCCCTACCTGGTTGTAAAGGGAAGGGATGGCTCACCTTGAAAAGTAGTGGCGGCTGGGCACGACGTACTTTGGGACAGCCACCATCATAAGGCCTTTAAAACAATCCGTCTCCACCAGTAATTTAGAAATGCTGGCATTCAGGGCTAGGGATCGCGGGTGGGTAGGGGGGTACTTCCTTTTCCTCTCCAGCGTTTGGGATACGGAGAGCTGAACGCTTCCGTGGGACATTGTGGAGATGCTTGGTGACCCAGGTGTTGGTGTTGCTGGCAGATCCTCTGTTTGCGAGGTGGCAGGTGGCACTGTCACTCCAGAGGTGGATGAAGAGGCCGCGACTGCAGCAGAAGAGTAAGCAGGAGGAGCCAGAGACCTTTCTTGGTTTTTGAGGTGTCTACTCCACTGCAGCTCGTGCTTTGCACTTAAATGCCTGGTCATGCAGGTTGTGCTCAGGTTGAGAACGTTTATGCCTCGCTTCAGGCTCTGATTGCACAGCGTGCAAACCACTCGTGTCTTGTCGTCAGCACATTCTCTGAAGAACTGCCACGCCAGGGAACTCCTTGGAGCTGGCTTTAGTGTGCTCAGTCCCTTACTGTGGTGGGCAGTAGGAGGCGTACTGTCTAGAGGACGGATGCTCCGCTTTTGCACCCTGCTCCCTCTTCTGCTGTTCTGGTGGCTCTGTGCGACCACCTCCGAACTACATAGGTCAATTGCATGACCTCATCGTCCTCCACATCATCTTCCAGCCAGTCTTCACCCCTGCCTTCCTTATCGCTCTGCACACTTTCGAAAGCCCCAGCAGTAGGCACCTGTGTTTCGTCATCATCCGAGACGTGCTGCGATGGTCCTCCAATGTACTCATCTTAAAAGATAAGTGGTTGGGCATCGGTGCACTCAATCTCTTCCACTTCTGTGGCAGGGCTAGGTGGATGGCCCTGGGAAACCCTGCTAACAGAGTCATCGAAAAGCAGAAGAGACTGCTGCATGACTTGGGGCTCAGACTGCTTGGCTGATTTGCAAGGGGGTGAGGTGAAAGACTGATGGACATCGGCTGCAGGTGCCAACTGTGGTCTTTCAGCAGGAGACTGGGTTGGAGACAATGTGAAGGAACTGGATCCACTGTCAGAAACCCAATCTACTATCGCCTGTACTTGTTCAGGCCTCACTATTCGTAGAGCAGCATTAGGCCCGACCAAATACCACTGCAGATTTTGTCGCCTACTCGCACCTTAGGAAGGGGTTTCACTTGAGTGTGTAGCTGTCACAGATCGACCACATCCTCTCCCTCCACCAGCAGCACCACGACCTGGGCCACGTCCCTTATTTGATGCTCTCCTCATATTTTTCTAATTTAGGATCTTGCCCTAAAGTTGTAGAATAGAACGACAGTATGTAAAGGGTCTATCTCACACGGCCTGAACCAGACTAGGCCTCAATAAAAGATTTTTTTGCCCAAAATGTCTGTATTTCAAATGCCTGAATCAAACCCCTGTATGTAGAGGGAGTATCTCACAAGGCCTGAACCAGTGTATGCCTGAAGTAAATATATCTTTGCACAAAATGGCTGTATTTCAAATGGCTGTATTTCGAATGCCTGATTCAAACCACTGTATGTACAGGGGGTATCTTACACGGTCTGAACCAGTGTAGCTCTGAAGTAAATTTTCCTTTGCACAAAATGGCTGTATTTCAAATGGCTGTATTTCAAATGCCTGAATCAAACCCTTGTATGTAGAGGGAGTATCTCACACGGTCTGAACCAGTGTAGGCCTGAAGTAAATATATCTTTGCACAAAATGGCTATATTTCAAATGGCTGTATTTCAAATGCCTAATTCAAACCCCTGTATGTAGAGGGGGTATCTCGCACGGTCTGAACCAGTGTAGGCCTGAACTAAATATATCTTTGCACAAAATGGCTGTATTTCAAATGGCTATATTTCAAATCCCTGAATCAAACCCCTGTATGTAGAGGGAGTATCTCACACGGTCTGAACCAGTGTAGGCCTGAACTAATTATATCTTTGCACAAAATGGCTGTATTTCAAAAGGCTGTATTTCAAATCTCTGAATCAAACCCCTGTATGTAGAGGGAGTATCTCACACGGTCTGAACCAGTGTAGGCCTGAAGTAAATTTATATTTGCACAAAATGGCTGTATTTCAAATGGCTGTATTTCAAATGCCTGAATCAAACCCCTGTATGTAGAGGGAGTATCTCACAAGGCCTGAACCAATGTAGGCCTGAACTAAATATTTCTTTGCCCAAAATGACTGTATTTCAAATGGCTGTTTTTCAAATGCCTGATTCAAACCCCTGTATGTAGAGGGAGTATCCCACACGGTCTGAACCAGTGTAGGCCTGAAGTAAATATATATTTGCACAAAATGGCTCTATTTCAAATGGCTGTATTTCAAATGCCTGATTCAAACCCCTGTATGTAGAGGGGGTATCTCACACGGTCTGAACCACTGTAGGTCTGAAGTAAATATATCTTTGCACAAAATGGCTGTATTTCAAATGGCTGTATTTCAAATCCCTGAATCGCAACCCTGTATGTAGAGGGAGTTTCTCACAGGGCCTGAACCAGTGTAAGCCTGAAGTAAATATTTCTTTGCCCAAAATGGCTGTATTTCAAATGGCTGAATTTCAAATCCGTGAATCAAACACCTGTATGTAGAGGGAGTATCTCACACTGTCTGAACCAGTGTAGGCCTGAAGTAAATATATCTTTGCACAAAATGGCTGTATTTCAAATGGCTATATTTCAAATCCCTGAATCAAACCCCTGTATGTAGAGGGAGTATCTCACAGGGCCTGAACCAATGTAGGCCTGAACTAAATATTTCTTTGCCCAAAATGGCTGTATTTCAAATGGCTGTATTTCAAATGCCTGATTCAAACCCCTGTATGTAGAGGGACTATCTCACACGGTCTAAACCAGCGTAGGCCTGAAGTAAATATATATTTGCACAAAATGGCTGTATTTCAAATGGCTGTAATTTAAATGCCTGATTCAAACCCCTGTATGTAGAGGGGGTATCTCACACGGTCTGAATTAGTGTAGGCCTGAAGTAAATATATCTTTGCACAAAATGGCTGTATTTCAAATCCCTGAATCAAACTACTGTATGTAGAGGGAGAATCTCACAAGGCCTGAACCAGTGTAGGCCTGAACTAAATATTTATTTGCACAAAATGGCTATATTTCAAATGGCTGTATTTCAAATCCCTGAATCAAACACCTGTATGTAGAGGGAGTATCTCACTCTGTCTGAACCAGTGCAGGCCTGAAGTAAATATATCTTTGCACAAAATGGCTGTATTTCAAATCCCTGAATAATACCCCTGTATGTAGAGGGAGTATCTCACAAGGCCTGAACCAGTGTAGCACTGAACAAAATATTTCTTTGCACAAAATGGCTGTATTTCAAATGGCTGTATTTCAAATGCCTGATTCAAACCCCTGTATGTAGAGGGAGTATCTCACACGGTCTGAACCAGTGTAGGCCTGAAGTAAATATATCTTTTCACAAAATGGCTGTATTTCAAATGGCTGTATTTCAAATCCCTGAATCATACCCTTGTATGTAGAGGGAGTATCTCACAAGTCCTGAACCAGTGTAGCACTGAACTAAATATTTATATGCCCAAAATAACTGTATTTCAAATGGCTGTATTTCAAATGCCTGATTCAAACCCCTGTATGTAGAGGGAGTATCTCACACGGTCTGAACCAATGTAGGCCTGAAGTAAATACATCTTTGTACAAAATGGCTGTATTTCAAATGGCTGTATTTCAAATCCCTGAATGAAACCCCTGTATGTAGAGGGAGTCTCTCACACGGTCTGAACCAGTGTAGGCCTGAAGTAAATATATCTTTGCACAAAATGGTTGTATTTAAAATGGCTGTATTTCAAAACCCTGAATCATACCCCTGTATGCAGAGTGAGTATCTCACAAGGCCGGAACCAGTGTAGCACTGAACTAAATATTTCTTTGCCCAAAATGGCTGTATTTCAAATCCCTGATTCAAACCCCTGTATGTAGAGGGAGTATCTCACACGGTCTGAACCAGTGTAGGCCTGAAGTAAATATATCTTTGCACAAAAGGGCTGTATTTCAAATGGCTGTATTTCAAATGCCTGATTCAAACCCCTGTATGTAGAGGGAGTATCTCACACGGTCTGAACCAGTGTAGGCCTGAAGTAAATATATCTGTGCACAAAATGGCTGTATTTCAAATTGCTGTATTTCAAATCCCTTAATTGCACCCCTGTATGTAGAGGGAGTATCTCACAGGGCCTGAACCAGTGTAGGCCTGAAGTAAATATTTCTTTGCCCAAAATGGCTGTATTTCAAATGGCTGTATTTCAAATCCCTGAATCAAACACCTTTATGTAGAGGGAGTATCTCACACGGTCTGAACCAGTGTAGGCCTGAAGTAAATATATCTTTGTACAAAATGGCTGTATTTCAAATGGCTGTATTTCAAATCCCTGAATCAAACCCCTGTATGTAGAGGGAGTATCTCACAAGGGCTGAACCAGTGTAGGCCTGAAGTAAATATCGCTTTGCCCAAAATGGCTGTATTTCAAATGGCTGTATTTCAAATCCCTGAATGAAACCCCTGTATGTAGAGGGAGTATCTCACACGGTCTGAACCAGTGTAGGCCTGAAGTAAATATTTCTTTGCACAAAATTGCTGTATTTCAAATCGTTGTATTTTAAATCCCTGAATCAAACCCCTGTATGTACAGGGGGTATCTCACAGGGCCTGAACCAGTGTTGGTCTGAACTAAATATTTCTTTGCCCAAAATGGCTGTATTTCAAATGGCTGTATTTCAAATGCTTGATTCAAACCCCTGTATGTAGAGGGGGTATCTCACAGGGCCTGAACCAGTGTAGGCCTGAATTCGATATTGGTGCACCAAATAGCGGTATTTAAAATCTCAGAATGTAACCCAAATGTATTAAGGTTGTATCTCACAATGACATCTGCATCAAAGGCTGCCAAGCAAATTTTTTGTGCCCAAACGAGTGTTTGTTTAACAACTGAATTTGACAGCAGTATATAAGCCTGTAATTTCACACATGCTGATGCTGCAAGGCCTGAAAATAGTGTTTTTTGTCAAAAAAGTGTGTTTTTCAAACCCCAGAAAATGATGGGTGTATTTCTAGCTTAAATTGCACACTGACTAATCAAGATGTTGTAGATTGCCAAAAAACAGTTTTTTTGGTAACAGAATATGAAAGCTGTATATATTAAACTTGAATTTAACACTTGCAGAACTGGAAAATACTGTTTGTTTGAAAAAAAAAGTGTGTTTTTCAAACATCAGAAAATGATGGGTGTATTTCTATACAAACAAAAAAATTGTGTATATACGGTACACGTCCCTATGATATAACACCAAAATATTGAGAAAGAGGACGCTAAAATGGAGCAAAATAATAAATGTTTTATTAGTGCTAATATAGGAAGGGGGTGAAACCTATAGAAATCAACTAAGACTGAACCCATCTATCCTAATATATCTGGCCTCTACTAAAATTAGGTATCACTCCCTAGCAAATAGGAGGACTTTATTGATTGTAATGAGGGGATAGACGGACTGATAATCTAAAATCCACAGCACTAATACTCGGATATGGTGCTCCGAAAGGCAAGATGCTGCCTATACAATTATGATGTGCTGACGGAGATAGATACTGAGTGCTATAGCCCCTGGGGAGACTTATAGTATTTTAAGGAATCCCCAAAACACTTACAGGGGCTAACACACACTGCAAGCACGTGAACTGACCAGTGACCAGCGTGTCACTGAGCAGCGGCAGTGAGTACCGAGAGCGGCTGTGCACTATGCCGACTCAGGGACTCAAACCACCACATAGGTGAGTAAACCACATAGACGATTGCTGATGCTGGCAGAGACAGACCAACAAACAACAAGTCTAAACACACTGAGCTACGGCTCTACGCGTTTCTGTGCAGTTGGTAAATGCACGTCATCAGGAGCCAGGTAGCCACTGCACCTACACTGCCTAACGCCGATAACACAGGTTTGAGATCGGCTTGCTAAGCCATGTAATCAACAAGATGCACCGAAGCCTAGTGTGGGAGACGGTGTACTGTTAGTTGCAAACATAGTCTCGGCTCTGTAATGGCCGCGAGCGGCCAGGCAGACGCCGTGATTTAAAGGGGAAACACCCCGCCCCCTAGAACACACCTTCTGCCGGCAGCCAATCCACCAGTTGATACAACCATACTGGGCTGGTCCGCTGACGGCAGTGGAGGAATATGGATGTGTTCAGGGGGTCAGCGCATCAGCACTGTGGCATATCAAAGTATATGGGAAATATCGGCGGCTTTATTAAATGACAGGCACCAATATTTTAAAAGCAACATCGGAGAACCTGAAGGTAGGCAATTAGTATCGAGCCCATGATGTTATAAGGTTACAAGAAATGGCACTACTAGAATGTATGATAGATAACAAGTGTGTATATAATAAATATCGAAAGTATGTGGATGAGTGAATACAACACTCAAATCATTCACAAAAGAACAATAACCACATATCAATCAAATACATATCATCTAGTAAAGGACAAAATATGAAGAGAAGGGAGGTACTATGATACCATTAAATAAACGGAACATAGGAAATGGCGTCATTTAGACCATTGGGCTTGATGGTACCTAGCCTAAAAATCCATTGCGCCTCCTTTTGTAGGAGAATGCGATCCAAGTCACCTCCACGCGGTGTCCTCTTCACAGTGTCAATGCCCTGAAATTTAATGAGGGACGCATTGCCCCTGTGGCATTCAACCACATGGCGGGCGATCGGTGTGTCCTGACATTTATTAATATCAGATACATGTTCACCTATACGCCGTCTTAGCTCGCGTATCGTTTTACCGACATATTTCAGGCTGCATTTACATGTCATTAAATAGACCACGCCAGTAGTTTTGCAGTTCACAAATGGTCTAATAAAGAATGTTCTGTCAGATGTACAACCGGTAAAGGATTTGTTCTTATTGATGTAGCCACAAAACTTGCAAGAGCCACAGGGAAAAGTTCCCGAAACGGGATTATGTAACCAGGTATGTTGTCTAGGACTCTGGTACATACTGTGAACCAAAATGTCACGCAAGTTTTGGCTACGACGGAAGGTAATCGCTGGTTTATCCGGAATAAGATGGCCAATATCCGAGTCAGATCTCAGGATGTCCCAGTGTTCCGATAGCACATTGCGCACTTGATCATGAGCACTATCAAATGTGCCAATGATTCGCATACTCTCCATCCCTTGTGGATTTAATTTGGGAGAAAGTAGCGAATCCCTATTCAGACTCAAAGAGTGTTGGTAAGCTTCTTTGAGTAACTGGGATGGATAACCTCGAGATAAAAATCTCCCTTGAAGGTCCACAGCAGCTTTTCTGAAGTCGGATATCTGGGAACAATTCCTACGGACCCTTAAATATTGCCCCTTAGGGGTTTCATGCTGGTAACAATGTCCCCAGATGCATTGAGTTTGATGGTCAAATCCAGAAATGAAATCTGGCTCTCATTTATTTCTGAGGTAAAAAATAAACCCAGCTCATTGTTGTTCAAAGCTGCCACAAACTCATGGAACAGAGTGGTACTGCCCCCCCAAAGGATCAGCACATCGTCTATGTATTTGATCCATAGGGGGACAGCACCAACAAAATGTTCCATGATATCAGAAAAAAACAGCTCCCTTTCCCACCAGCCCAGGAAGAGGTTCGCAAAAGTAGGGGCACAGGGACTGCTCATCGCGACTCCCCTGAGCTGGTGGAAAATCTTGCCGTCAAATAAAAACACATTGTGCGTTAATATGAACTCAAGAAGTTCCATGATAAAGGCATTATGGCCTATCAGATGTTCACCTCTCTGTTGAAGAAATGAGAGGACCGCTCTACAGCCCAAATGATGGGGAATGGAGCTGTAGAGGGCCTCCACATCTAAGCTGGCCAATTTGGTGTATTTCTAGCTTAAATTGCACACTGACTAATCCAGATGTTGTAGATTGCCAAAAAAAAGTGTTTTTTTGGTAACAGAATATCAAAGCTGTATATATTAAACTTGAATTTAACACTTGCAAATCTGGAAAATACCGTTTTTGAAGAAAAAAATGTGTGTTTTTTAAACCCCAGAAAATAATGGGTGTATTGTAGTTTGCCAAAAAAGTGTTTTTCTGGTAACAGAATATAAAAGCTGTATGTTTTAAACTTGAATTTAACACTTGCAGATCTGGAAAATACTATTTTTTTTTCAAACCCCAGAAAATGATGGGTGTATTCTAGCTTAAATTGCACACTGACTAATCCAGATGTTGTAGAATGCCAAAAAAGTGTTTTTTTTTTGGTAACAGAATATGAAAGCTGTATATATTAAACTTGAATTTAACACTTGCAGATTTGGAAAATACATAAAAAAAAAAAAAAAAGTGTGTTTTTCAAACCCCAAATCCACGTGATCAATGCCACGTACCCTCAAAAGGGATGGGTTGCCCTTATGGTGTTTCCTGAAGTGTTTGGGAATCGGTTTTAAATTAACCAGATCTTCAGTATCTCTTGCTTTCACTATGTCCCGAACATGTTCTCTAACCCTCACTTTTAATTCTCTGGTAGTGAGACCTACATAGATCTTTTGGCACGGGCAGGTTGCATAATATATCACTGCTTTTGTAGTGCAGGATATACTGTGCTTGATCTTATATGTTTTTGTCTGGGCTGAATTCAGAAAATCCGTGGCCCTCTCCACATTGGGACACGCCACACATTTACCGCATGGATAGCAGCCCCCTTTGGGTCCACTCGACCCAAAAATTGCCCCTGCCTCACCTGCAGTATATTATGATTTTACCAGGTGATCTCTCAAATTTCTTGCAACCAGTGATGGAGTGGGGGACAAGAATTTTTCCAAAATTGGGTCTGTCCTAAGGATGGGACAGAACCTTTTCAACATTTGGTACATATCTTCCCACTGTGAGTGGTATTTGGTGATGTATCTTACCATTTCAGTAGGTTGGTTCTTTGGCTTCGGATGCACCAGGCTCTCCCGTGGTGTGTGTCTGGCCCTGTTATACGCCTTCTTGATGGACCTCTTGCTATATCCCCTTTCAAGGAACCGATTTTTCAAAGTGTCTGCTTGTTTTTCGAAATCAGCGTCACTGAAACAAATCCTTCTTATTCGGATGAATTGACCGGTCGGGATTGCCTTGATGGTCTGTTTGGGGTGTGACGAGGAGGCATGCAACAGGGCATTCACAGATGTTTCCTTCCTGTGTACATCCGTCTGCAAATAACCAAAGACATCGACTTTAATCTTAACATCCAAAAAGTCCACTGTCTTGGGGTCGTACTTGTATGTTAAATGGATATTATATCCGTTATTGTTAAGTTTGTCAATGAAGGTTTTAAGTCCATCCGATGATCCATGCCAGATCAAGAGGATGTCGTCGATGTACCGGGTCCAAAAGATGACCCGGTCCATCGACACACCATGATCTGACATGAATAGCTCCCTCTCCCACAGCCCCAGGAACAGGTTGGCATACGAGGGCGCAAAGGCCGCCCCCATAGCCGTGCCCTGGAGCTGCAGGTAGAAGGAGCCATTAAATGTAAAGAAGTTGTGTGTTAACACAAACCACAGTAGGTCTGTGAGATATTCTGTCATCACACCATCATTATCACTCATAGACAGAAAATAAGATGTAGCTTTTATTCCGTCCACATGTCTGATGTTAGTGTAGAGAGACTCTACATCACATGTTACAAGTAACATGTCCGTGTCTAAGTGGACCCCATCAATTTTCTCGAGTAAATCAGCGGTGTCTCGTGTGTATGAGGGAAGACACTCAACCATTGGTTTCAATTTGTAATCCAGGAATTTACACACCTTTTCAAATGGTCCCCCACAGCCAGATATAATGGTCCTGCCCGGGGGCCTCTTCACACTTTTGTGGGCTTTTGGTAGGAGATACAAAGTCGGTATTGTGGGACCATTCATAGTTAATGCTTCCTGTAGTTGTTTTTAGATGATGCCATCATCAACTGCTCTATTCAGGAGATACTGCAGAGAGCTGCTGTAGGATAAGAGAGGGTTAAACGTGAGTTTTTTATAGCAGGATACATCTCTAAGACCTCTGACTCGTACATTTTACGAGGCCAGATAACTATGTTGCCGCCCTTGTCTGCCGGTTTGAAAACTACATCCGGAAGGGACTGTAGTTTTCTCAAACTTGCACGTTGTTTAAATGTCAAGTTGTTCCGTATATTGTTTCGGGGTAGCTTGTGGAGTTCATTAGTGACATATTTCACAAAGAGATCCACAGCTGGGCAGACAGTCAAGGGGGGGAATTTTTCTGGGCGTTTCCTCAATATTATGGGAATCTCACCTGATGTATCAGTTAGTTGTTCTTGTAAGAGGCTCTCCAAGGCATTGAGGGCCTCCTTCTCAGCTGATGTGTTAAAAACAGGATCCTCCTCAGAAACATGGAACCATTTTTTTAAAACCAGTAGGCGTCCAAAAAGATGGAGGTCCTTTACCGCTGTGAATATATCAGGGAGAGAACAGGGTAAAAAGGTCAATCCTTTCTGTAACACGGACATATCCGTGTCAGAGAAATCATGATCAGATAAATTAATTACTTTCAAACTGTTACTGCTCTGTGCACCCTCTTTTCTATCATCTTGCCTCCTCTTGTTCGGTTGTCCCTTGTTATCCCATCTCCTCTTGTTCTTTCCTCTCCACCGTGTAGTTACACCGAAATCAGCATGGTTTTCACCGTCACTCACTGTTGATATTGAGGATATAGACGCTGTTCGGGACAGTGTATGTGTTGGTTGTGTACGTCTCCAACGATACACTCTATTGGATTGCACGTCATTGGAGTCCCTATCAAATTTCTTTGTTTTCATGGCTTGAATCTCCTTTTCCCATATGTCCAACTGTTGTTCCAGCTGTTGATTGAAAGAGGCCCATTCCTCATTAGTGAGGGTCTCTCTCAGTTGGCCCTGTATCAACATAATTTCCTGATCCAGTGAACTCAGGGCCTTGGTATCCAGATCAATAAGGAGTTCCATCAATTGCAAGGAGCTATTGGTGCAGATTTCTTCCCATTTTTCAATGAAGCTCTCATCTAGGACTGGGAACGACGGGAAAGCCTGGATCCGCAAGCCCCTAGGAATGAGCTTCTGCTGGACATAGTTTTCCAAGAAAGCCTTGTTCCACCATTTTTTCATCCTACGGTGGAACACTCCCCTAAGCTTACCCTGGAGTTCGCTAACATTTCTCCGAGCGCCACACACATCTGAAGAATTCACATCTCTAAAAACCTCTGCAAGGCGAGTTTGCCAAGTGCGTTCTCTCGCCCTGAAATCCATCGGGTCCGTAACCACAGCAGAAAATGATTATTACAAGTAGGTTACACAGAACATAGACATACACATAAACAGTAATTAAATATACTATGTTAAATAAACCCGGAAAGAGAAAGTAAAAACCCACTCAGTGTACATGAATACACCAACCAACAAGAATAAACTGAGATTAAACGGGTATATCATCAAAAATAAATCCTTTATTGAATAAATGACACATAAACGAGACACGAGACAACAGATAATTATTTTGTGATTACTTATATATGTGTTTTTATATTCTTTAGTATACCTGGTGCTCTACTCACCTGTGTCCCTTACCATATGGAGCTTGTAGGATATATTGGGATGAGAAAATTCCTTCTGGACATCCACTGACATGGAAATCTCGGTCACTCAACTCTGTATTGCATATAGGATATATTGAGACGTTTGTCGATTTGGAGAATTTACTGTATATTTTATTATTATATATTCTTTATGTATTTGTGCACGACGCTCACTATCACATACATTCTACACATGTAATTATATTTTGTCTGTGTATTATAATTTATAGTGGTCACATACTCACTCATTTGTTTGTTTTCAGTATTCACTGTGCCCGATCGCGGCTAGCTCCCATCCCACTCGTTTTCTCGAGGGGGGGGATGCTGTCCGTCTTTGGACGTGACTTACTGGCAATTTGACCCTAAAATGAATACACTTTATTTTTTCAACACATTTTGATTATGCTTGACTCATGTATTGATTCCTTGCTCACTTACTTAATCATGTATAACAGAATATACTATATATTGGTTGTTCACTTATATCTAATCATGTATGACAGAATTTGCTATACATTATATATTATGTATTATGTCACACTTTTAAAATTTTTCACTTTGTTAGGATTTTTCTATATATAGTAACTATCTGCCATCCCAGTGCAATAATAGTATAAATTGAATATGCTGAGTACTTTGATTGTGAGGGATTCCCATGTTAATGGACGCATTTGCCTTACCAGCTAAGTGCTGCAATTAATGACCTACTTTGTCTGAAGGACCTTCCTGGGGGAGTGGCTTACCATCTGTGATGCGACGGAGCATGTGACTGGCCGTCACGTGACCGACGCATCACGTGGGCGGAGAGAGGTGTGCGGCCTCGTGACTGCCCATCAGGGGGCCACGCCTACCTCCCTGCCTTCTTGTGGGCGTTTACGGATACGCGATTGGCCATCGCGGCTCTGACGCGTCATATGGGTGGGGCAAGGGGTGCGGCCGGCTAACTGGCCATTGGCCGACTGCGCTACTTTGCCCGCCCTTAACTTTCCCTCCTCCCAATGTCCTGATTACAATGGGGCGTTCATAGATCAATTTGATATGTGATACAGGTGTGTAGGGCTCTTTATAAGAAGCGCATTCACAAGGAGAGCCTCACCCCCAGAGGAAGGCATCCGCCGAAACGCACGTCGGGGTTATGTGGCTCTCCTGAGGTGTATATCTCCATATTTATGGGTATGTAGATATGCTATATTGTTGTGGACTTTGAGGGATGTGTTCATTGGCTCTAGGTGCTCAGCTATACCCACTTGGGTTATCCACAGGTGGATGTTCACTGTGCACCTGAGCCAGTTTTGCATGTATTTGGAGGTTTAAGCTGTCACCACAGATACAATTGTGGTATTTGACCATTGATATAGTGACTTCTTATGCACTTGCACTTTAACTTTGTATGTATTTTAAGGTTTAAGCTGTCACCACAGCTACAATTGTGGTATTTGACCATTGATATAGTGACTTCTTATGCACTTGCACTTTAACCTTCTGCTGGCTGTCATATGGTCCCATAATTTGGAACCATCAGACATCCATATGCCGCGGTGTAATCTGCAACCACTTTTTTGATATGGTGTTTTGCCACTCAGCATTTGCACTTTAGCATTTTCATATCTGTGGTTACAGTTATACATACAGAAATCAGTGAGGTACTGCACTCTTTTTTCCTACCGCCTTTTGTACATTGCATACTCCAAACCCCCCCCCTCCCCATGTCTCATTTGTGTTAGCATGTCTCCTCAGATGTAGTCAATTTTTTATCTGTTGTCTCATGTCTCGTTTAGGTGTTATTTATTCAATAAAGGATTTATTTTTGATGATATACTCGTTTAATCTCAGTTTATTCTTGTTGGTTGGTCTACACTTGTAACAGCAGAGTGATGTGCAGCGCTATGTGACGTGGTCGATCTGTGCCAGCTACACGCACAAGTGAAACATCTTCCTCAGGTGTGAGTAGGCGACAAAACCTTCAGCACTATTTGGTCAGGCCGAATGCGGCTCTACGAATGGTAAGGCCAGAACAAGTACAGGCGATAGTAGATTGGGTGGCTGACAGTGCCTCCAGTTCCTTCACATTGTCTCCCACCTAGTCTCCTGCTGAAAGATCAGAGTTGGCACCTGCAGCCCATGTCCATCAGTCTTTTACCTCACCCCCTTGCAAATTAGCCAAGCAGTCTGAGCCCTAAGTCATGCAGCAGTCTCTTCTGCTTTTTGATGACTCTGCTAGCAGGGTTTCCCAGGGCCACTGCCCTGCCCATAGCCCTGCCCCAGAAGTGGAAGAGATTGAGTGCACCAATGCCCAACCCCTTATGTTTCAGGATGAGGACATGGGAAGACCACGGCAGCACGTCGTCTCTGATGATGCTAAAACATAGGTGCCAACTGCTGCGGCTTTCTGCAGTCTGCAGACTGACAAGGAGGGCAGGGGTCAAGATTGGGTGGAAGATGATGTGGAGGATGATGAATTACTAGACCCCACATGGAATCAAGGTCATGCTAGTGACCTGTCTAGTTCGGAGGAAGAGGCAGTGGTTGCACAGAGGCAACAGGACAGCAAAAGAGGGTGCAAAAAGTCTGTTGCATTCTTTGGTGACATTTTACCATTTTTGCCAATGAAAAACCCCTGCTCTGCATAGGTGACAGGGACTGAAATTTCTAAAATTTGTCTTTAATTGACAAGCGCCCCCTCCTTTCATTCGATCCTTCCGCTTTAATAACTTGTCCCACTTTTCCGCTCGATCACATTTCAGCCATTGACCTCCCTTGGATGTGGTATCCCTTTCTCACGCTACCTCTCCGGCGTGAAACCCTGATTCCCCGCTATCTGTGATCACCATGGTAGGCGCAGAAAAGAACATCGAAAGTTAATAGAGAAGATATCCAATTGGATCGTGGGCCTCTCCTGTCTAACGTTTCCAAATCCAAAATACACCAGTGACATTCCCTGTAATTTTGTATTAATCATTCCAATAACAGGGCATCTTAAGAGTCCTGTATTGTTATTTATCGTCACTACCTCCCCGAGTCGGGAGTGGGTAATTGCCACGCGCCCCCTCTTTTACTTGGAAGCTTCTGCTTCAATAATTTATCCCACATTTCCGCTCGATCACATTTAATTTCATCCATTGACCTCCCTTGGATGTGGTATCCAGGGGCGGACACAGACAGCAGAGGGCCCCTGTGCAAATAATGTGCCTGGGGCCCCCCCCCCCTCCTCTCAAGCCAAATTCTCAACATAACCTATTCCGTCCTAGCATTACTTATAGCAATACAAAACATACAGGGTAAGGCTACTTTCACACCTGCAGCACTACGCCACGGCCACCTGATCCGGCAGAGAATGCATGGAATTGGCCGGACACAAACTCAGGCATGCAGCAGTTTGTGTCCCACTGATTCTCTGCATTTTTGCCGGATTGTGGGCGATCTCTGCCAGACCCCATTATAGTTAATGTGGCCGGCGGACATTCTGTCTGCATCCAGCAGTGCTGGAGCATTCCGGCAGGCTGTTCTCTGCTGGAAGAGGCTGCCAGAATCACTAACTCCGATGTGAAGGTAGCCTAATACAGGTCCACATACCTCTTACATCCAGGGACGTCTTTGTTGATGTAGATGTTCTCTGTCCTCATCTTCTTGTTTCAGACCACACCGCCATGATGATTTCTTTCTGTCATCTCTTCTTTCTGCAGGGTTTGACAGACATCTTAGTTTCCTAGTTTTCCATCATTCTCCTACCTAATCAACACCCTCTAATACTGTGCCTGCTGTGCTCCCTATACAAGTTACACACAGATAGTTCCCCTTAAATAATTACTGGCACACAGTGTCCTAAAAAATAACTGCGCCCAGGAAACAGTGTCCCTGACACTAATAGTGTAAATATAATGTTCCCCAAAAATAAGTGTGCTAAGCCGATACCGTTCCAGGGTGCCCACCAAAGTAACAGTGCTCCCTAAAATCCCACCAAAAGAAATAATTATCTACCAGACAACACGTAGTAGTAATAGTGCCCCTACAGTAATAATGACCCCACTGTGTCCCAGAAGTAATAATGCTCCCATAGTGTTCATACTAGTATTCAAGTTCCTCATAGTCCCTCAACTGTAATAAAGCCCACCATAATGTCCCCAGTGGTAATAATTCTCTTTATAATGTGCGCCAGTACATAAAAGTGCCCTGTTGTGTGGCAGTATAAAAAAATATCTCCTCTTAGTGCCCCCTGTAGAGTCAATGTCCCCATAGTACCCTCATAATGTGTGCCAATGCCCTCTACTGTTTGCCAAAAAAAAAAAACTCTTAGTGCCCCCAGTTAAGCCAAGATCCCCATAGTGCCCTATAATTTGTGCCAGTATGAAATACTCCTATATCGTGTGCCTCCCCTTGTTACCATGGTGCCTGACAATGTGCCAGTATAAAATGCCCCCATAATGTGTGCCAGTATATAAAATAGGGTCACCAGTAGATGCCCCCATACTGCTCCCCCCTTCTTAGTGCCCCCCATGTCTGCCAATATATAAGATAGAGCCCCAGAAGATGCCCCCATAGTGCTCCTCTCCCCCCTTCTCCATAGTGACCCCCATGTGTGCCAGTATATAACATAAGGTCCCCATAGTGCTCCTCCCCCTCCATAGTACCCCCCATGTGTGCCAGTAACTAACATAGGGCCCCCATAGTGCTCCTCCCCCTCCTTAGTGCCCCCCATGTGTGCCAGTATATAAAATAGGGCCCCAATAGTACTCCCCCCTCCATAGTGTCAGCATGTGTCAGTATTTAAAATAGGGCCACCCATAGTGCTCCCCCCTCCATAGTGCCCCACTTGTGTGCCAGTATATAAAATAGGGCCCCAATAGTACTCCCCCCCTCTATAGTGCCCCCATGTGTGTCAGTATTTAAAATAGGGCCCTCCATAGTGCCCCCCCCATGTGTGCCAATATATAAAATAGAGCCCTCCATAGTGCCCCCATGTGTGCCAATATATAAAATAGGACCCCAATCGTACTCCCCCCTTCCACAGTGCCCCCATGTGTGTTAGTATTTAAAATAGGGCCCCCATAGTGCTCCTCCTCCTCCATAGTGCCCATAAGATAGGGCCCCCAGTAGATGCCCCCATGAGTGGCAGATAGGGCCCCTAGTAAAGTGTAAATAAATAAAAATATAAACTCACATACTTACCTCCTTGCCGCTTTCAGCGATGCGATGCAGGCCTCTTCTGGCCTGTGTCCCACTCTGTATGGCTCAGGCGGCGTGATGACGTCATCGCGCCGCCTGTTCCGTCCTCTGATAGGTTGCAGGCCTAGTGCCTGCAGCCTATCAGAGGAAGGGGAAGGGAGACGCCTCTCCCCTGCCCCGTCGCAGCATCCATCCTAAGGACAGCGATACAGATGAATAGAGATGAGCACTTCCGCAATGGAAGCGCTCATGTCCCCCTGCTGCCGGTAGGAAGGGGCCCCCTCCTGCTCTGGGCCCCTGTGCAGCCGCACCGGCTGCACATGCGGTATGTCCGCCCCTGGTGGTATCCCTTTCTCAGGCTCCCTCTCCGGCCTGGAACCTTGATTCCCCGTTACCTGTTATCACCATGGTAGGCGCATAAAAGAACATCGAAAGTTGATAGGGAAGATATCCAATTGGATCAAGGCCGTCACGGGGGCGTGCAACATAGTTGAGCAGTATGTGTGCACACCCCTACACGTACTGACTGATTGGTCTGCCCCCTTCAACTTCTGGGTCTCCAAATTGGGCACATGGCCTGAGCTTGCCCTTTACGCCTTGGAGGTGCTGGTCTGCTCTGCAGCCAGTGTATTGTCTGAACGCTTGTTTAGTATGGCAGGAGGGGGTTATCACAGACAAGGGCAGCCACCTGTCCACAGCCAATGTGGACAAGTTCATGTTCATTAAAATGAACCAGGCAGGGATTCCACAGGACTTGTCCGTACCTTGTGCAGAATAGACATGTATACCGGCCTCACCCAGCCATTGTTGTACTCCAGCGCACTTTCTCTTTGTTTTATTTTTTATATTTCCCACTGTTTTGGGGTCTACCAAAATTTGAACAAAAAAAATAATAATAATAAAATAAAATAAAAAACAAAAACCAGTGTTGGCTACCTCCTCCATCTCCACCGCTGCTTCCACCTACACTGCCACATCCACCGCCTTCTCAACCTCCTACTCCATATGGACCTCCTCCTCCTAGATCAAGATTTTATTTTTATATTTTTTATGTATTTTATGTTATTTGAAGTCATCTCCCTATCCACATTTGTTTGCAGAGCACTCGCCATGCTCTTAACCACATTTTGCTGCCATTTGCAGCCCTTTCCATGACTTTTTTAGAGACAGATTAGCTCCAAAGTTCAGGTCCCCATTGACTTCAATTGGGTTCGGGTTCGGGGTCAAGTTCGAGTCCCAAACTCGAACTTTTTCGTGAAGTTCGGCCGAACCCGTCGAACCCGAACATCCAGGTGTCCGCTCAACTCTAGTCATGATTCCTCCTTGCTTAAGTTGCTTGTGGGCCAATGACTCATTGTCCCACAAGCAAGAAGCAGGGAGGAATCATGTGTTCAGATGAAAAAAAATGACGAATATTCTAAAAACGAATATATAGCACTATATTCTATAGTGCTATATATTTGTTTTTAACACACGCCTGTATTGATCGCGCAATATTCGTATATTATGCGATCATTACCTTGCCGATTTTCGAGTAAATAAAAAAGAATGTAGAATATAATGAATATTCAAATTCCTGAATATTCGACGAATATTCTACAAAATATTTGCGAAATATCACGAATGCGAATATGACCCCTGAATCTCATCACTACTGATCTACTTTTACTTTTTGACAACCAGATGGGACTCAACATGGCCTAGACTAGAACAAGACAAGGCGCAAATTATATTCAGAAAATGTTTTTCAAAAAATGATCCCAAAAACTTGTTTAGCATGGCATACTTTAAAACACCTAAAAGCAGGCTAATATATGCCATGCAAGGGACATGTGCCAGCAAACGCATACCCAGAGTACATTTAAAAAAATGTAAGTTAAACCTTGAACTTAATAACCTTTAGATCCCCCGTTAGCAGAAATCTCATCCACCAAACATTTAATGTGGCTTTAAATAACATTTACACATTGTTTGGGAGGAAGCTTCTCAATAGGGCTAGGGTAAGGACTCTTGACCCAGCCATTGCAAAACACTGCCCTTATATTGTCCTGCAAAATGCTTTGATGCACCTTAGAATTCATTTTTCACTCAGTGATGTCAAGGTGTCCATGCTCCATGACAGCAAAGCAGCATAGGTATCACAATAACTATATATATTACAATAGCTACTCTAATTTTAACCCTTTTCTGACATGGCAATTTCCGTTTTTTGCATTTTTAATTTTTATTCCTGCTCTCCCAGAACCATAACTTTTAAATTTTTTCACTTACAGTACAGACCAAAAGTTTGGACACACCTTCTCATTCAAAGAGTTTTCTTTATTTTCATGACTATGAAGGCATCAAAACTATGAATTAACACATGTGGAATTATATACATAACAAACAAGTGTGAAACAACTGAAAATATGTAATATTCTAGGTTCTTCAAAGTACCCACCTTTTGCTTTGATTACTGCTTTGCACACTCTTGGCATTCTCTTGATGAGCTTCAAGAGGTAGCCCCCTGAAATGGTCTTCCAACAGTCTTGAAGGAGTTCCCAGAGATGCTTAGCACTTGTTGGCCCTTTTGCCTTACCCTCTGCGGTCCAGCTCACCCTAAACCATCTCGATTGGGTTCAGGTCCGGTGACTGTGGAAGCCAGGTCATCTGGCGCAGCACCCCATCACTCTCCTTCATGGTCAAATATCCCTTACTTTCAAAGTTTTCCCAATTTTTTGGCTGACTGACTGACCTTCATTTCTTAAAGTAATGATGGCCACTCGTTTTTCTTTACTTAGTTGCTATTTTCTTGCCATAATACAAATTCTAACAGTCTATTCAGTAGGACTATCAGGTGTGTATCCACCTGACTTCTCCTCAACGCAATTGATGGTCCCAACCCCATTTATAAGGCAAGAAATCCCACTTATTAAACCTGACAGGGCACACCTGTGAAGTGAAAACCATTTCAGGGGACTACCTCTTGAAGCTCATCAAGAGAATGCCAAGAGTGTGCAAAGCAGTAATCAAAGCAAAAGGTGGCTACTTTGAAGAACCTAGAATATGACATATTTTCAGTTGTTTCACACTTGTTTGTTATGTATATAATTCCACATGTGTTAATTCATAGTTTTGATGCCTCAGTGTGAATCTACAATTTTCATAGTCATGAAAATAAAAACTTTTTTTTACATTTAGGTCTACAGAGATGCATGAGTGCTCATTTTTTGTGTGGCGATCTTTGGTTTTTAGTGATATCATTTAGGAGTGTGTATGACTTTTTGATCACTTTTTAGTAAAAAAAATTTGTGAAGGTGAAGCAACAGAAAACAGAAATTTTTTGTTATGGCATGCACCATATGGGGTAAATATGTTTATATTTTATAAACCAAATATTGCCACAACTATGGGATACACCATCCCTAACTGGTCACTCTCATCACAGAGTACACAACTAAGCCTTTGGTAGACCACTTAATATTGCACCTATAAATCACTAGACCGCTTATAATGGAATATCAATTTATTACACAATTCCAAAAGACATGAATAACATACATATAAAAAATGTTAAAAAGAGGATACAAGTGCAGGGAAAATGGCAACACCTTGAGGGAGATCACAGCAGATTAACTGTTCATACAGATGTCCATATGCTAAGTACAAATAATTAAAGTGCAAGTGTATAATAAACATACAAAAGTCAATTAGACAAAGAACAGTTACCCATGTTGTGCTCCCTCCAGGATGGTGCTAGCCCCGACGCGCGTTTCGACATACCGATTATAAGCGGTCTGGTAGTGATTTATAGGTGCAATGTTTATTTCAATAGTTTGGGCATTTTGGGACATGGCAATGCCTATGATGTTAATTTTTTTATTGTTTATTTATTTTTATTTTCATTCTACCATGCTATGTATAGATGGAAATGGATGGTGTGTTCTAACTTTTGCAGCTGCTAATCTTTATTTTGTAGAAAACCATGCATAAAACAAAATAAAGACCAGCATCACACTTCACCATCCATTTACATCTGTATATAAAATGGCCTGTGTCTCATCATACCTCTGCTATATCTTGCAGCTAAGGCCTGTAATGAAATACAAACTGCATTATATACAGATCAGATGTCAAAGAATGGTGTGGTCTAACTTCTGCTGATCTTCATTTTGGATGCATGGGGTGTTCTGCAGCCTGCTACAACTTGTTCACCATAAAACCCCAGATCAGCCTTCAAATTCATACAGACCCTATATCATCCCCCATATTCATAGACCCCTGATTTCACACATTTATGCAGACACCAGATTAAACCCCAAATTTATACAGATCCCAAATTCATACAGACCCCAGATCAGCCTCCAAATTTGGGGGAACCACCAGGCTGCTGTCTCATGAGTAGTCTCTGTTCAAGCAACTGCTGACCCACGGGGTTCAAGAGGCACTGATGCAGGATCAGACAAAACTGTGGTCAGGGGTAGTGATGAGCGGCAAGGGCAATATTCGAATTCGCGATATTTCGCGAATATATGGTAGAATATTCGTCATATCTTCGCGAATATTCGTATTCGAGATATTCGTTTTATTGCAAAAAATCAGTAATAAAATAATCGCATAATGTGAATTTTTATGCGAAAAAAAGGTTTTGCTCAAAAGTGAGTATATAGCACTACAGAATATACTGCTATATATTTGTTTTTAGAATATTCGTCATTTTTTCCATCTGAACAAATGATTCCTCCCTGCTTAAAATGCTTGTGGGTTGTGGCGAAAATAACCTCGCCACTGGATTTGGAGGGCCCTGTTTGCCAGCCTCTTGCCTCAGGATTATGGCCCATATACTAACTTTGAAGGAGAAGACAGACCGGCCGCACAGCTTAAATCTGTGGAACTGTTTTGGGCAGGAAAGCCATGCTTGCGGCTTGCCAAATGTGACTTCCATGGAATTCGGGAACCCCTGCTTGGATCTGGGTAATTTTTGGATATGTTGTTCACCCAGATCAGAGCTATCCATGGATGTATACATTATGGGGATATGTGGGGTTTTGAGGTTTTTTCTGTGTTTTGAGAAAAATGTGTGGTTTCTGTCTGTGAGTGATTAAGTTAGCCCATTATGTTTGGTAATTGTATCACAGGCAGAGCCCAATGTGTTTTGGTAATTGTATTTTGTTGATTGCGTCAAAGACAATGCCAGTGTGTTTGTTAATTGCGTCACAGACAATGCCATTGTGTTTGTTGAATAGGGTTAGTTTAGTGTTTAAACTGTACAGGATTGGCTGCTATGTCATGTCCTCAGTATGTCATGTGTATATAAGTCAATGCTGTGTGTTCAATAAAGAGATCCTATTTTACATTCAACATAGAGCCTCATTTCATGTGTGTGGGTATTGCTATACATGTATACTCCCCTGGCTATTACCCCTAGCTCTTGTAAGAGCTGTTCCTGTTTCTGGTTCCTGTGGTGGTATCGGTGTGGAGTGCTTGGAGGCCTCGGGAAGCACTAGGAGCACCTATCAAAGGAGGTACCCGGTCGGGGTGCCAGGAGATCCTTTACATGGGTCAATGAGTTATTGGCCCACAAGCAAGAAGCAGGGAGGAATCATGACTTTAGATGTTGAAAAAAGACGAATATTCTAAAAAACGAATATATAGCACTATAGCGAATATATTTGTTTTGACATGGGAACACCTGGTGGTTAGAATATACCATCGGATCTGAGTTAGATTGTGAAAACTCAAATCCGATGGTATATTCTAACACAAAGGCGCTCCCATGGTGATAAAATCATTCATGGTCAGTGCGCCCTAACCCCCCTTACCAGTATTACAATCATTGGTGGCCAGTGTGGTTCCCCCCCCCTCCGTGTTAAACATCATTGCTGGCAGTGCGCTGACAATCCCTCCCCCCCAGTATTAATCATTGCTGGCAGTGCGCCCTCAATCCCCCCTCCCTCCCAGTATTAATCATTGCTGGCCAGTGTGCCCTCAATCCTCCCCCCCCCCGTCACCAGTATTACAATCATTGGTGGCCAGTGCAGTTCCCCCCCCTCCGTATTAAACATCATTGCTGGCAGTGCACTGACAATCCCTCCCCCCCAGTATTAATCATTGGTGGCAGTGCGCCCTCAATCCCCCCCTCCTTCCCCAGTATTAATCATTGCTGGCAGTGCACCCCCCCATCATTGGTGGCAGCGGCAATCGGTTACCATGGCAACCAGGATGCTACTGAAGTCCTGGCTGCCATGGTCAGTAAGTCAGCATTGTACTTACTGCGCTGGGGCCGCCGGGCGCTCCTTCTTCTCAAACTCACAGGTCTGTGCGGCGTATGCTTATAGCAATGAGCCACACAGACCTGTGAGTTTGAGAAGAAGGAGCGCCCGGCGGCCCCAGCACAGGTAAGTACAATGTGACTAACTGACCATGGCAGCCAGGACTTCAGTAGCGTCCTGGTTGCCATGGTAACCGATCGGAGCCCCAGCATTACACTTCTGGGACTCCGATCGGAACTGCCGCTGCCACCAATGATGGGAAGGGGGGGGGGGGCGCACTGCCAGCAATGATACTGGGAAGGGGGGATTGAGGGCGCACTACTACCAATGATTGTAATACTGGTGAGGGGGGTTAGGGCGCACTGCCCATGAATGGTTTTAATAGTGGGGGGGCGCACTGCTGCCCGGCGGCACCCGACCTCTGACAGGGTGCTGTGATCCGCACAATTAACCCCTCAGGAGCACTGTCACACTGAGCTGCCTGCAGAGTCGTGTCTGAGGCATGGCCTGACAGGCAGACAGAAAAAATCTCACAGATTGCAATAGTATTCCACTGCAGTTTATGGTACAAGCAATCCCTAAGGGGACCAAAATTTGCAATGAAAAACTTTTTTTTTAAGGTTTTTTATATAAATATATAAAAAAAGTATAAAAAATGTAAATCACCCACCTTTCACAATTTTTCATTTCAAAATTTTTTAAAGTTATGGGTGTCAGAATATTGATAAGCAAAGAAAAATTTTATTTTTCAAAGGTTTCTATTTTTAAAAATACATTTATCTAAGCATGTCATTTTTAGTATTTAGTGAATGCCATAAAAACAAAACTTGAAAAACCCTGGTAGAAATATGTTTTTTTTTGTTTTTTTTTTGTTATTTCACCTGACAGGACAGGATTTTTTTACCGTCATGTATAATGGAACAATATAAAACCGTTATTTGTGCCCATAGACATGTATGGACGGAGCAAAACGGAATGCCTCTTAAAGGTTCCATTTTAAATTCCGTCCTAAAATTCCATTATATTCTTTGTTATTTCACAAATTTTTTATTTGAAAATTGAAGCATACAACATCTTCCACAGTGACATATTACCGTAAATTACAGTATAATTTGCGGCGCATGGAGACGGACGGCTAAGTCCTGAGCTCCTGAGCCATCGGCACTAAACCAGCAGAAAACAGCCCTGCAAGTTCACATAACTGCCTGCAGTGACCACCGGAGGAGTGCCCAAGCTTCCCACAACGAGTGGTGAAAATTTCAGCCATGCCGAAGGGTAAGAGACGCCGCAGTCCGGCAAAACTCACCAGCTTCTTCCCTGCTGTGAATGCGCTCCAAGATGGCGATTCTCGCGCCTCAGCAGCGGCAGTTAGACCGGCACCTTCTCCCTCCACAGCGCAGCCTGTGTCTCTTCAGACCTCAGGAAGGTCTCCGTCCTCCTCCTCTGCCTCAATGTCCCCTGCACAGGCCACATACTCTCCCCAGCATGATTCTTCTGTGCAGCAGGACCCACCAGTATATCAGGCAAACAATGCCTCACATAAAACAGCTAAACAGCTCACCTCTGCTGCTGCTTTGCTTGAAATTGCAGGAGAAGATACAGATCCTGCTCCAATCACTGAGGCAGTGCTAAAGGGGATGAAAGTACTCATGGCTGATTTACAAAAGTCCTTGAAACAGGACCTCAGGGACGCTACTACCCAAATTCAGCATGATATTTCAGCTTTGGGGGCTAGAACCGCACATGTGGAATCGAAAATGGCGGAATTGACCTCTGCACACAATGAAATTGTGGACACTACTAATTCGCATGAAGAAGAAATAGCAGCGCTGAAACTTAAAATCGCTGATATGGAGGACCGTTCTCGCAGGAACAATCTACGTTTACGCGGAATTCCGGAGACTGTGAAAGGAGAGGATCTTGCAGCTTTCCTGAAAGATTTCTTTGTATGCCTATTACCTCAGGCCCCAATCGCAGATTTGCTCATTGATAGAGCGCACAGGCTACCTAAGCCTAAATCCTTGCCTTCCTCTGTACCGCGCGACGCTATTGCGCGCATTCACTTTTTCCATGCTAAGGAACAGATTTTGAGAGCAGCAAGAGTCTCCCCTGTTCTACCGGAGAAATTTCGGGACATTTCTATTTTCGCCGATTTGTCAGCGGCCACCTTGGCGAGGCGGCGAGAATTTACCTCCAGCACTGCCTTACTCCGCAAGCACGGAATTCCTTATAGATGGGGGTTCCCCGTTAAGCTGCTTATTACCTACAGCGGCTCAATGCAAGTGGCTTCCACTCCTGCGTCTGCACTAACTCTGTGCCAAGAATGGGGTTTGTCCGACCCTGAATCCCATGGCGACCGTCATCCACATTTGCCGAATTCACGCGTCGAAGAAGAATGGTTTACCGTGGAACGCCGTAAGCGTAAGACTGTGTGAATATTGGTCCGGTGAAAAAAATCTCACCCTTATTTACCATTCACTTTGTGCCTGTTTTTTTTTTTGTTTTTGTTATTTTTTTTAATTTCCCTTCCTCTACCTCCCGCTAATTTTTCTTGCAGGGTGCTACTTAGGCTGACTAAGGCCGATCCTAGCTCGTGAATATGACTAGTATTACTGTATACTACCCCTATGTTGCAAAAACCCTTCTTACAAAAATTTGGTATATTATACCTAATTCTTTGTATTCGAGCGGTTACCACCGCCGTATACTCTCCCAGTTATGTTGTTGTTTTGACTTACTTATCTGTTTATAGCACCACATTTACATCTCCTCAGGTATATTCCGCATCTCCTATGGCGATTCTTGTGCATATAAGATATGGGATTTTCTCGCACAATATACTGCGACTAAACGCATCCTCATTAGTCATCATCATGGTATTTAAGATTGTCTCACTTAATGCAAAAGGGTTAAATTCTCCCTTTAAAAGGTCTTTGCTATGGAAAGAGACTAAGCACCTTCAAGCTGACATACTCTGCGTACAGGAAACGCACTTATTACCTATTGATGTTCCTAGATTAAGGCACAAAAATTTTCCCCATATATTCTCAGCGCCAGCAGTGGGGAGGAAAAAAAGAGGGGTATCCATTGCGTTCAGAGATTCAATTGCACTTCAAGTAGAGAAGGTTGAGGCGGATACAAATGGGAGATTTGTCATTGTAATAGGTCTTATTAACAATGTTCAATATACAATTGTCTCTTTATATGCACCTAATCAACGTCCTTCTGCCTTTTGCACCTCTCTTTTGCGTAAAGTGTCCAAAATTCAGAAGGGACGTCTCATTGTATATTCTTTGTTATAACTTTGTTATAACAGAACCCTATAACGGAATTTATAAGGCAAATGTGAACTCGCCCTTACAGCTTTGTACAAACAACTATATAAAACGGCTGCATGCATGAATGCTAAATGTGATCTTTAAGGATGCGACCATACGGCGCAGCCATGAAGACTGCTATACAGTGTGGTCTTCACTACTTAAATAAGAGGCAGCTGAGGCCTAAATGGCCACGCGGTACTCAATCCGAATGGCTCACAACCACACCTTGGTGTCATACCCTAAGGGTTATTCTCATTTCAGCCTTTCAAGGTTGAGATGGGAATAACCACAGTGAGCACTTCCCTTGGCGGTAGGCCGAGTGGATGGCACACCCCTGTTTCCATAGTTGGAGTTACGAAAACAGTGGAGCATCTCCACTTGGACATTTCTTTAAGTCCAGCCACCCCTAGGTCGATGTTTGCTGTGAATCTTCCCATTTCAGCCATGATCAACACATGATTAATGAAGAGAAATGTGACAACTGTATCACATTATAATTGCTTTTTGTATTGATATTTATGTATCATGAAGAAATTACACAAATAAGCTTAACACAGAAATAACATATTGAACACCTGGATAGACAGCTGTTTATATGAGTCACAAAAGTGTTAGAATGAGGTACAGTATGAATGAGATCAGATTTTGGATTATGAACTACAGAATACTGTTTCATTTATTTATTTTGTTCGTTTTGTAAGTCAGACATTTATTTTGAATGTCACATTTGAGAACATCCTCATAATGAAATGCAGGACAACAAAGCCCGTGAGAGCTGTGATTGGGGTCATATAGAAAATATTGTTTAAAATATCTTTAGCATATTCTTTAAATTAACATTTATAGTTTAAAAGAGTTTGCAGAGATTTTTCTATTTTTGATCCACTATTGAGATGCCCACCAAATAACGGAACAAAGGAGCCATGGCAAATCATTGTTTATCCTGCGATGACCTATGGGCGTGGTTGTGCCTGGTACTGGCTCTCAGTCCTGCTGAGTCCCATTTGCTTAAATAGGCTGAGCTGCATTACCAGACACAGTCACATTTGTATGCACATTGCTGTGTCGGGATAAACTATCATGCGGTCTGTTTGTTCTGATCAAAGGGAGTCCTAGGGGACTAGAACTCCAATTACTATGCATTGATTAGTAGCGGTCTAAAACCCTATAACTTAAAATCAACAAAAAAGTACAAATTCTGATGACGTCATTAGTTATTATAAAGACTGATTATTATTTTTACTCCAGATAATTTCTTTAAGGGGATAATTGATAGGACTGTGGCATTATTGTTCGAAAACTTTCTTGAACTCTCCAGCTTATCTTGCTGTGTGACTTTTATCTTTATCAGGTCATGAGGAACGAAGTTATTAATAATACATCTCACTGTGTGATGTTAATTATTCAGAGCTTTTGTGTTCTATCCGTTGACACAATATTTTTCCCCCATCACAAATGTGAACCTGTCATTTTTCAAGTTGCCATTGCATCAGCCTGGAATGCTGAGAATTATAGATTTTTATAGATCTAGTCTTCTGCCAACATAAATTCCATATAGAATGTTCTGTGTTACGCTGTAAATATGAGATGCAGTGCCATTCAATTAATCATATTAATACTTGGAAATCCTCTGTTCACATGAAATATGTATTTTTACCAGCTTGTCTGAGATCAATCTATCATATTATATAATACTGTTATTAATACTTATTTTATCAGTGGACAAAGACTAAGCTTTGGCTGGGCCCGATATTGCATAGTGGTTGCCTGGGATCTATTGAATCCGTGTGCCATACAAGCACCCTTTGAATCCTTGCACTGGAAATAACACAATATATGAGTTTTCCTGAGAGTGAATTGTGTTTTCTATTGTAGCCATGGTTTTCCATAGAAGAATTGCTAGAATAATATCATAGAACAGTTTCTTTAAGAAGAGCCACAACCATGGCTGTTGCAAAACCATAACAAGATCACATGTACATACCCTAGACCACCAGGGAACAATTTAACCCTTTACTACCCTAGACTTCAGAAATATTTGGATAAACTTCTTGGCTACTCTAGACCGCAGTGTTTGTTGGCATTAATACCTCTCTACCATATTGGCATACCACAGATATGCTGCTGCAACATCTAACTCCAGCAGAGGGCACCAGATAGGGTGACCACGTGTCCCGGTTTGCCCGGGATCGTCCCGTAATTTACGTTTTTGTCCCGTGTCCCGGGAGCCTTCAAACCGGGACAATAGAGAGTCCCGGAATCAACTGCCTGCCAGTCTGCAACATTCACTGCCGCTGCTGCCGCAGTGCTGTTGTAATTAATTCATCCTAAATCACTGGTTGCTACGGCTGCCCCGCTTGGCGTGTAGCAACCAGTGACGTCACCATGTCCCGCTCTCTCTGCGGCTCCGACTCCACCCCCACCTCCTCCAGCTGCCGCCGCGGTTCTTGCAGCAGAGAGAGCAGCGCAGCAGCATCGATTCGTACAGGGCAGGCAGTGAGTCACTCACCGTCACCTACCAGTACCGCGGCAGTGGCACAGACCAAGACCTCCTCCTCCTCTGAGTCCTCCTGACCTCGGCTCCCGCTAGTAAGTCCCGCCGGCGCCGCGACTCCCGCTGCTCTGCAAGCCTGTGACATCTCTCACAGTGCAGTGCAGTTCTCATTCTCCGCCGGTCTGACCTCCTCTACCGCCCAGCGCCCCCGGCAGGCTCCTCCCGGCTCCCGCCCGAGCGGCCCGACGATTCTCTGCCAGTGCCTGCCAGACGCCAGTGCCTCCTCGAGTCCTGACTGGAAGAACACCGGCGCAAGACTGCCCTGCCCTGCTCCACCACCACCAGTGACCAGACGAGGAGACAGTCACTCCATCTCCATTATATGACTCCAAAAGGTGAGCAAATAGGGGCAATTGACACTGGGTGGCAGCATCTGATGGGGCACAGTAGCGACAATCTATGGGCACACTGGCATTTGATGGCGCACAGTAGCGACAATTTATGGGCACACTGGCATTTGATGGGGCACAATAGCGACAATTCATGGGCACACTGGCAGCATCTGATGGGGGCACAGTAGCGACAATTCATGGGCACACTGGCATTTGATGGACTGTGCCCCATCAAATGCCAGTGTGCCCATGAATTGTCGCTACTGTGCCCCCATCAGATGCTGCCAGTGTGCCCATGAATTGTCGCAAACTGTGCCTCATCAGATGCTGCCAGTGTGCCTATCAATTGCCGCTACTGTGCCCATCAGATCAGATGCTGCCAGTGTGTCAATTAATTGTCACTACTGTGCCCCATCAAATGCCAGTGTGCACGTAAATTGTCACTACTGTGCCCCATCAAATGCCAGTGTGCCCATGAATTGTTGCTACTGTGCCTAGCAACAATTTATGGGCACACTGGCATTTGATGGGGCACAGTAGCGACAATTCATGGGCACACTGGCAGCATCTGATGGGGGCACAGTAGCGACAATTCATTAGCACACTGGCAGCATTTGATGGGGCACAGTAGTGACAATTAATTGACACACTAGCAGCATCTGATCTGATGGGCACAGTAGCGGCAATTGATAGGCACACTGGCAGCATCTGATGAGGCACAGTTTGCGACAATTCATGGGCACACTGGCAGCATCTGATGGGGCACAGTAGCATCAATTGATCGGCACACTGGCAGCATCTGATGGGGCACAGTAGCATCAATTGATCGGCACACTGGCAGCATCTGATGGGGCACAGTAGCATCAATTGATCGGCACACTGGCAGCATCTGATGGGGCACAGTAGCATCAACTGATTGGCACACTGGCAGCATCTGATGGGGCACAGTAGCATCAACTGATCACTAAGTGACTTAATTTTTTAAAAAAAGTATCAAAAATCATATTTTTTGGGGAGTGGACATGGGTGCGGGGGGGCCGGGGCGGGTGTCCCTGAATGGCAGTTTGGAAATGTGGTCACCCTAGCACCAGATCCTTTTCCTGGGGGCGGTTACAGGCCTGTGGAAACAATTAGTGAACACAGGTGCACCCTCCCCTTTAAAAGGTCTCACTTTTAATGTCTTTCTGTGTCATGAAGAAGGGCTGGAAATGTCTCTGATAGCCCGAAACATGTAGACAATACAAGACTGCTAAATTTTTGTATTTCTTGGATGAGTTTTTAACCGCAAGCTGAATAAACGCAATTCCTTTAAAGTGGAGCTGGATTTTTCTCAACTTCTTTCTGCATTTGCTGCCCGCAGCTGACACGGGCCATCCGTGCTCACAACTAAAGGAAGGGCAGGTGAGAGCTGCTACATTTCTCTTTTCCTATTAATCACAAGTCAGGACTGCGTGCACTCCCTGCCTCAGCTTCACCAAGCGGTTTGCATAAGGGTGCTTTTGTCATGGCACATGCTTCGCTGCGTCCCTTAGAGGACATTGAAAATAGACTACAGCGAATGAATGCTATATATGATGCACCCAATAGATCCATCCAGGAGAACATACAACTTACTATGTCAATGTCTTCACTTGAAAATCACATGTCTAGAGAGCTCCGCACATGGTGGGATCTTACTTCCTTGAAAAAATATACAGATAAAGGAATGATCCCTAGAGGGCTCAGACTAAAGAAAAAACCAACCACCATATATTCGGATACTTTTTTGCAGGAATGGGAAATCATTCTGTCAGAGTGTTCTCTGAAATTAATGGACTTAATCATCACCAATGAAAGTCAGGCTCTTGTGGATTACAGGGAAAACATCAAAAAAACACAAGAAACCCTATGCACACAGATTAATAACCCTGAATTTATTAACCTGGATAACAAACTAAAGGATGATCTTCAAAAAATGGAGGACGATCTCATTAGATTAAAGCAGAGGAAATTTAACCGTGATCTGCTAGACTATCAGTCCAACCAGGTGTATACATGGACAGACTCCAAACAGAACACACCTCGTTCAATCCTTAAAAAGTTGCGCAATAAAAATAAACAGAAAAGAAACAAACAAAGGGTCTCATTCAGCTCAACAGATTTGGATTCTGCTGATTCCGAACAGGATTTCATCTCGCCATCGGCGTAGGCCGCACAAAGTCAAGAGACTGTTTCACATAAAGCGGTTTCAAAAAACGGAGAGCAGGCCGAAAACATGGCAAACCGCCGATATCCGATAAGATACAAAAAGGACAGGATGAACTGGAAGTAATTAACCTATCTGCTTCCATATTGTCAGCTGATGATATCAGCATACTCAAAAGAGGCTTAACCTTTTCTCCTACCTGTCAATTTGACCTGTACAGGACGCTCTTGGATGTTAACAGACTGGCCCGCGCCCTCACTCTCCGCCGGCATTTTCAGGTGGGTGGTAATGATGTTAGTGCTGCGGGGGCTGGGGACGCCGATCACCCTGTTGCATCCAATAGTGATCCCACCGTCTGTGTTGATGCGATTACTTTAGAAAATAGATATATGAGTTTCCATGAAATTATGCATATTTGTGAATTACAAGAGTCTAATACAGTTCTGGATGATCTGGATCTACATAATAGGTCCATGCATTTTCATACAAAAAATCTGGATTTTTATCCAATTCAGTCCAGATCTCCAGCACTGGATAGATATCAGGATTTGGTGGAACGTGATCTAGTTTTGCTGCATGATCAGATCAACCATGATAGTGGGGGTTGCAGCAATATTTCCAAAAAAGAAAAAAAGGCACTCCAGGATCTTAAAACAAGAGCTGATGTTGTAATTAAACAATCTGATAAGGGGGGCGGGGTTGTCGTGCTGGACAATGGTCTCTACAGGACCCTGATAGAATCCATGCTCAGTGACACATCAGTTTATGTCACTCTCAGCGACAACCCCCTCCCCTCTTTTCAGAAGGAACTCAGGGCCATCTTGGATTTAGGGATCCAATCAGGCTTCCTAACCAAAAAAGAATCAGAGTATATTTATACCATGTCCCCAGTCATCCCAGTGTTCCATGCACCTCCCAAAACACATAAAAATGTTTTTCCACCTCCCCTTAGGCCAATTGTAGCGGGCATTGGCTCCTTTTCAGAGAGAATGTCACAATGGGTTGATTCCATACTTCAGCCACTCATACCATTAATACCGGGTTATCTCAGGGACACCACGTCTGTTTTACAAACAATCGATAACATTGAATGGTCCTCAAATTATGTTTGGATCACAGCAGACGTGGTGTCCCTGTATACCAATATTCCCCATGAATTGGCCATTAAATCCCTAACCTGGTTCCTACAGATATATGGCAACATTACTGCAGGCTTGCAGGAATATGTCCTGATGGTGGTGGACTTCCTCCTCAGGCGCAATTTCTTCATGTTCAACAATAAATTTTATCTCCAGACATCGGGGGTTTCGATGGGGGCTAAATTCTCTCCCTCCATCGCCAATATTTTTATGGCATGGTGGGAGAGGTGTTTTCTCTTCATCGACACCCACCCTTTCTGGCACCACATCAGGTGGTATGGCCGTTACATCGATGACCTGATCCTGATCTGGACGGGCGATGTGGCGGCCATACCATCCTTTTGTGGTTACATCAATTCCTGTGTGGATACCATCTCCTTTAGTGTCCATTATGACACGCTGGAGGTGGCCTTTTTGGATTTGCGCCTGAGGGGGGACCCCGCCACCAGTCAGGTATCCACCTGCACATATAGGAAACCTATGGCAGGTAATACCACATTACATGCGACATCATGTCATCCTAAACATGTAACTGCCAATATACCCAGGGGGGAAATCATCCGTGCAAAAAGGAATTGCACAGAGGAAATTGGCTTCATGGAGGAAGCTGGACATACTTGCCATAGACTGGGTAAAAGAGGCTATAGCATTAAACATGTAAAAGATGCTATAGCTCAGGTCTCAACCATTGAAAGGGGATCCCTCCTTTATCCCAAACAGCAAAATCCTGTGCATAAGGAGGTTCCACTACTGGATATAGGCACTAATAGTGAAAACAAAAAAAGAAACACAAACAACATTATCAAGGACAAGGACAGAAGGAATCTGTTTGTAACACAATATAGTACAGAGTACCAACACATATGTCATATTATAAAAAAACATTTTCCTGTCCTGTCTTATGACAGAGAATGGACTGACATAGTTGCAGATGGGGTTAAATGCGCAGCCAGACGGGCGCCCACAATTGCAAACTATGTCAGCCCTAGCCTATACCAAGAAGACAAAAAGTCGCAACCTGTGTGGCTTAGGACCAAGGGGAGTTATAGGTGTGGACACCACAGATGCATTTGCTGCACACATATGATGAAATCCAAGACCTTTTCCTCAACTGTAAACAACAGAGTTTTTCCAATGAAAGCGTATCTTAACTGCAACACAACCCACGCTGTCTACTTGATCACCTGCACAAAGTGCAAACTGCAATACGTGGGTTGTACTATTAATGCAATAAAATCTAGGATACGCAAACACATCTCTGATGTGCCCCACCATGGCAGTCGCAATGTGTCTGCAGCTAGTCTGCATTTTGCTGTCTGCCATGGTGGGGACACATCAGATATGATAGTACAAGGCATAGAAAAAGTTTTTCTGCCTAAACGTGGAGGAGACCATAGAAGAAAATTATTAAACAGGGAATCCTTTTGGATTTTTTCACTGAATACACGCCAACCTGAGGGGCTCAATAAACGCCTAGATCTGATTTTGCAGCAATAATTCTCATGCTAATAACATTTTGGCATGTGAATTTCTTCCTTTCCTGAGAATGCTACAACACATTTCTGGTGACCTGATTTACATTACATTCCATCATGGTTTGCTAGAATATTGCTGTATATCCGGCTCATACCCCATGTATCCTCTATATATGTATACCCTTGTATGACATAGTTTTTTTCATAGTCATTATACTTTTATTTTCTCTATGCATACATATGGTTATATATTTTTGTTTTTTCTTTCATTTAATTTTCATGAGAAGAGTTAATCTGGAAGTGTGGCACCTTTTCCTGGGGGCGGTTACAGGCCTGTGGAAACAATTAGTGAACACAGGTGCACCCTCCCCTTTAAAAGGTCTCACTTTTAATGTCTTTCTGTGTCATGAAGAAGGGCTGGAAATGTCTCTGATAGCCCGAAACATGTAGACAAGACAAGACTGCTAAATTTTTGTATTTCTTGGATGAGTTTTTAACCGCAAGCTGAATAAACGCAATTCCTTTAAAGTGGAGCTGGATTTTTCTCAACTTCTTTCTGCATTTGCTGCCCGCACCTGACACGGGCCATCCGTGCTCACAACTAAAGGAAGGGCAGGTGAGAGCTGCTACATTTCTCTTTTCCTATCATATTATATAATACTGTTATTAATACTTATTTTATCAGTGGACAAAGACTAAGCTTTGGCTGGGCCCGATATTGCATAGTGGTTGCCTGGGATCTATTGAATCCGTGTGCCATACAAGCACCCTTTGAATCCTTGCACTGGAAATAACACAATATATGAGTTTTCCTGAGAGTGAATTGTGTTTTCTATTGTAGCCATGGTTTTCCATAGAAGAATTGCTAGAGTAATATCATAGAACAGTTTCTTTAAGAAGAGCCACAACCATGGCTGTTGCAAAACCATAACAAGATCACATGTACATACCCTAGACCACCAGGGAACAATTTAACCCTTTACTACCCTAGACTACAGAAATATTTGGATAAACTTCTTGGCTACTCTAGACCGCAGTGTTTGTTGGCATTAATACCTCTCTACCATATTGGCATACCACAGATATGCTGCTGCAACATCTAACTCCAGCAGAGGGCACCAGACCCTTGGTCAGGATGACCAGGAAAAGAAGACTGTGTTTGGAAAGGAAGTGGACAATACTGCTCCATGTGGGTACTGCAGTCTGAGCCATAGAACCAGAGCAGCCAGGGTGGAGATGAGGAGCTACTGGTCTTGATGTAGATTATCAGCAGCAGAGTGTCAGAACCACCCAGATGCCAGAGCACCTGGTGGCAAATGGAGCTAAAGGAGCCCAGGAGTCTACAAGACATAGTGCTGCTGGAAAATAAGTGACATCCCTGGGACAGACATCCCCTGGAAAGGGCACCTGGTGCCTGCAGAAGTTAAAGAGAACCTATGAGCTGAACTATGCTGCCCTCACTGGGGGCACCATAGTGTAATGACCCACTGAGTTCAGCGGTCTGTCACAGTACTGACTAGCTGAAGCCCACAGTACAAACCAGAGCCGAGAGAGAGATATGTCTAATGCTGCTCACTGCCACCACCTCCTCACCTCTGGATGATGATTGACAGGTTTCTTTTGTGTCAATTATCACCCAGAAGCAGAGGAGGAAGAGCAGCGAGCACCGGACTGCACAGCATTATAATGATTTATAAGGCTGTGTATCTCTGCCCTAACTCACTGCAATGATATGGTCTCACATAATAGAATCAGTACAAATCGTTACAGCAGAATTTGGGCAGAGACACATAGCATTATAAATCATTATAATGCTGTGCATTTATGTCACAGGAACAGTGCCATAACTGGAAATAACGCTCCCACATAGAGCATGTTTCTGCAGTGGACACGCTTGTCTGAAATTAGCCTAATGAATGCCATCACAACAGTGCCAGACAGCTAAAATCAGAAAGTTTGACAATACACTATGCTGACCTCAGTGAAGGCAGCATAGTGCTGCTGACAGGTTCCCTTTAAAGCGACCCTCCGGGTTTAAGAAAAGAAATACGCATTAACTGGGGAATGAACAGAACACTTACATGGTGACCTCTCTTCCATCTGTTCTGCTCCAGATCTGCCAATCTCCAGGCTTTTCTTCTGTGACCTGGCTCTGCAGATTCTTAGACTACCTAATTCACACTGTGCATTATTAGTGAAAGGGGTTGTTTCACTTCACCTAATGGCATTTATCATGCAGAAAAAGTTAATACAAGCCACTTACTAATGTATTGTGATTGTCCATATTGCTTCCTTTGCTGGCTAGACTTATTTTTTCATCACATTGTATACTTTTCATTTCCATGGTTACGGCCACCTTGCAATCCAGCTGTGGTGGCCATGCTCGCACACCATAGAAAAAAAGCACTGGCCATCTCTGGTGGCCGGGACCATAGGAACACTCATAGGCCAAAGCTTTTTCCTACAGTGTGCAAGCATGGCCACCAATGCTGGATTGAAGGGTGGCCGTAACCATGGAAATGAAAAGTATACAATGGGATGAAAAAATAAGTCTAGCAAGCAAAGGATGTAATATGGACAATCACAATACATTAGTAAGGGCCTTGTATTAACTTTCTGTATATAATAAATGCCATTTGCTGAAGTGAGACAACCTCTTTAAAGACACTTCCTGATTTTCCAGCCAGCTCGTGGATTGGTCAGCAATGCTAATGTGAGAAACACTGGTTAGGCCTCATGCACACGGCCGTGTTCCGTGGCCGAGAGCGGTCTTTGGTAACCTGGCCGGGATTCCTTCTGACAGCAGGAGCGCACAGCGTCATTGGTTGCTATGATGCCGTGCGCTTCATGCCGCCACTGCTGTACAGTGATACACTCGTATGATCTATATGAGTGTATCACTGTACAGCAGCGGTGGCATGAAGCGCACGGCATCATAGCAACCAATGACGCCGTGCGCTCCTGCTGTCAGAAGGAATCCCAGTTGGGTTACCATGGACCGCTCTCGGCCGCGGAACACGGCCGTGTGCATGAGGCCTTAATCTGAGGGCAGCAGGAAGTGAATAGTGTACATCTAGTTGTCTGAGAAGCAGTGCAGCCATCTTGGATGATAGAAGATGAGCCCTGGAATTGGCGGGTCTGCATTGGAGAAAATGAAAAGGAGGTCACAAGGTAATTGTTCTGTTCATTTCCCAATTAATGAGAAATATTTTTCTTGAACCATAGGGTCGCGCTTAAGAGTAACTAAACCTTTATATAAACTTTTAATATGTTGTCCCTAATGCCCTAAATAGTGATGGACGAACATCTGCCGGGACGGTTCGCGAACACGAACACGCGAACGTGATCAAATGTTCGCGACGGGTCCCATTCATTTTAATGGCAGGCAAACTTGAAAAACCTTCAGCTCATATTTGCAACCAAGAAATAATTACTAGAAGTGCACAAATAGTCCCACAACATGGACAGTGACATACCAGATGTATTATTTGAATTTGCAATCTCCATTCATTATTTTTTTCAATGCAAAATATCGGCAATATAATTTTTGTGTACGCGCAAATGCACTATACAGTACCCAAATGCACTATAAAGAAAGTATATTGGTATATAACACCCCGCTTCAATCAGTTTTTTGGGGGAGCGACTGGTATATCACAACAATAGAGATTATTTGTTCCAATAACGCTTGTCCCTCTATATACCTGCAGTATCGCAGCAGAACCGCACACAACTGCCGCACAATACAAATGCACTATAATATACTTTCTAACATAGAAAGTATATTATAACATTGTACAAGGAAGACAATCCATTAGAATATACATAAAGGATCCACAAAACACGGACACCGGCAATGTGCATTCCGTAATTTGCGGACCGCACATCGCCGACACTACAATAGAAAATGCCTAATCTTGTCTTGCAGACAAGAATAGGACATGTTCTATTTTTTTGCGGAAACTGAAGCACAGATGCAGAATGTGGATGCGGATCAGCAAATGCGGTTGCGGACAGCACATTCCGGCCCCAATGAAAAAGAATGGGGCTGCCCCCGTTCCGCAAAATTGCGGAACGGACGTGGACCCATTTTGCGGACGTGTGAATGGAAAAGATATCCCTCAAAATGAAAATAAATTTTATTATTAAAGTTAAGCAAAAAGCATAGATGTGGTAGGCAATAACAAGTGCTCAGCGGCACTAAATCAGGTGCTCGGCGGCACCAAATTAGAAACCATATGTCCTACCATAATCCGGGGGGTTCCAGTGCACATCCATGAATTCCGGAGGGAAAGCAAACACCATCTATCCCTGGGCTAGATGATGATGTGGTATTGAAGGACAGGGTGGGCAAAGAACTGTCCCTGATATTGCCCTACAGGGGGGTGCTAGTCTGGCCCTGATAGCCTAACCACAGACCACCCGCCCTGATAAGAGCGACCCCGTCCGGAACCTTACCCTATATAACAATGGCCCTAGTAAGCCCCTAGCCCCTAGGCCCCTGACTTCCAGATGATCACTATATAGATCTATGTGTTTTTGACTGATTATAAAAGTATATTATAAGTATATCGCACCCCTCTGTGTATCACACCTATCGATTGCACACCTATACCAGTCCTTAAAAGGACTTTTGTGGCCCTATTAGCTAACGTTTGGTGTCTCTAACAGTCTGTCCCTGCTCCACACAGCAACCTCTACCTACACTGGCAAAACACTGAATGTAAAAAGGCGGCCAGATCAGGTTTATTTATAAGGTAGGGGGTATGTCCATGTGATGAAACATCTCAATTGGCTGTCCTGTACCACCTGATGAATGTGTCATGGGTCAAAGTTCTTCACAATGTAAAAGAATATGGCGGGCGTGAGTATCTCCATAAGTTTGCATGTTAGTCGAATCGCGAACACGCAAAGTTTGCCGCGAAATGACCGCCGGGCGAACCGCAAGGCCATCCCTAGCCCTAAACTGTCTCTAATATACTTTATAAATTTTTACTACACTTTTCCCTGCCTAAAGCGCGCCATTCACTGTGCGCTTAAAACTCTGTTCTCTGTACACTGCTGACAGCTCAGCTGTGTACAGAGTACATTTTATCGATGGGGCCACAGCAGCGCTGTGAGTGTGAGATGGGGAAACAGCTCTCATTGTCTGAACACTGTTTGTGTAAGTTAAATGATCTGGAGTGATATTCTGCTGTTTGGCCACAAGATGCCGCTGTTTCCTAAACACAGCTAACAAACTGCATCTTTTCCATATTCATGAGAGTTGGAGTTTCAAAAGCCTGGAGAGGAAGAGATAGAACAGCCATCTTGGGGAGAGCTTGCAAGAGGATTCAGGAGCGGTGTGTGAGGAGGATCCATCAACATCCAGGTGTGGGAGCACCCTTCAGTGGCTAGAACTACAGCCCAGTGTATTGCTTCCAGGAATGATGAGAGCTAAGGAGCAAAGCAACATACACTGCAGCACCGCATGCTTGTTGGAGAAGCTTTTGTTCGGTTCACAGTCACCAGCTGATGCTGAGCAGACCCAGATTTGTAAGACTGATTGTGCACGCACCTCACCGCAGTGTTGGTGCCTAGAATCCTAGAGACGGAGACCAGGCCTGTAGTTAGATAGGATTTATGTTTGTGTCAGACCACAAGTGTTGCTGGCTGTTCATTGCAAGGCCTCCACAATTTACAGTGACATTTCACACTGGAGAGCTGATAAACTTCCGCAGAAACTCAAGCCAGGCTAGCGTTTTGGCACGTGCTACAGGACCAGTTATTGGAGGGGAATACTGTAGAGCATTTGTAAGCTGTTGTGCTGTGCTATGTCAAGAGTTAGTAATCGTCCAGGGAGCACAGGCAGGAGCAGCAATCTGTGCTCCTGCCCGTACTCACAGCGCTGCTGCTGCCCCATTCATAAAATGTACTCCGTACACCACTGAGCTGTCAGCGGTGTACAGAGAACAGTGAATTGTGCACTTTAGGTAGGGAAAATGGTAATAGAAATAGAAAATTGATTAATAAAGTATATTAGAGTTTTATTAGGGACAACATATTAAAAGTTTATATAAAGGTTTAGTTAGGCCGAATGCACACAGCAGGATCGCACAGCGTCATTGGTTGCTATGATGCCGTGCGCTTCATGCCGCCGCTGCACTACAGTAATACATTCGTATAGATCATACGAGTATATTACTGTAGTGCAGCGGCGGCATGAAGTGCACGGCGTCATAGCAACCAATGACGCTGTGCACTCCTGCTGTCAGCAGGATGCCAGGCCGGGATACCACGGACCGCTCACGTCCGTGTTCCACGGCCGTGTGCATTCGGCCTTACTCTTTAAGCACTATATTATTCTGAAGCTGTCCTCAGCTCACTCAATAGTGATTGCATAGCTGGTAAGACTGTTTTAGCATTATATTTTCCTGAATGCTGTTGTGGGACTGTTCTATACATATGTATGTTCCATGTAGGGCTGAAATGATTACTCAATTAAATCGAGTAATTCGACACAAAAAAATAATCAATGCTAATTTTTTGCATCGAGGATTCATTTGTGTCATGTGACAATAGCGTTTGCTATTAATTACTGATCCGTGGTCACCCGCCGGCCTGTACCGTGCTGCACTGGATCCTGACACATTGTCAGGTCATAGTGCACGTAAGTGCGCACTATGACCCGACACTGTGTGATGTCAGGATCCAGTGCAGCGCACGGAGAAGAAGAGGAAGGAGCTGTGGAGCGCCACCCCCCCCCCCCACAGGAAAGGTAAGTATTTTATTTCACTGGCGCTGGGGACATGGCACTGAAGGGGGACAACTGGCAATGGTGTCATGACCGGCGTGCCGATCACATACGTGACGCAAAGGGAGGGAAATGGGAAGGCCCTGTCCAAGGGAGAGGGAAAGGTGGTGACCCCTAACTCACCTTGAGGCTGGCACCTGACTGCCCTGACGTCCCTAGACGGGTTTCTCACCCGTACGCCGATCACGTGCCTAAACCCTGGCTTTCCCTGAGATGAGCCCTACGTAGTGAACAGGGCGGTGGGATCACTAGTCCGCACCACTGACACTAAAGGAAAACACCAAGGAGAGGACAGACAATACAGACCAACATATAATCCCAGGTGAGCGACAACAGCAGACCACGAAGGCCCAACAGGGATCCGGAGGGTAACACTCTGGAACAACAACCAGGAATCACAGCTACACAGCTCCAGTGGGTCAGTATAGAAGTCCAGGCAGGAAGCTCTATATCTGGCAACCAGAGAAGTGGGAGATGGGAATATAAGGAGGTTGAGATTGCTGGACAAGAAACAGCTGAGGAGGAGAAGCTACGGATCCCTGAGTGAGCCAAAAAGGGTTGCAAGGCAAACCCAGAAAGCTACCATTATGAAACAGCACTATCTTTATACATAGAGCGCGCAGCCACCCGCTGCGACTTCCTGACCCCGGGTAGAACGGAGTCAGACGTGGCTCTTGACACCCTCGTGACAAATGGATGGCATGGAGGGGCAGATGGCAGTGGGGGACATGGAGGGGCTGATCTGATGGCACTGGGGGACATGGAGGGGCTGATCTGATGGCACTGGGGGACATGGAGGGGCTGATCTGATGGCACTGGGGGACATGGAGGGGCTGATCTGATGGCACTGAGGGACATGGAGGGGCTGATCTGATGGCACTGGGGGACATAGAGGGGCTGTTATGATGGCACTGGGGGAGTGGGGGACATGGAGGGGCTGATCTGATGGCACTGGGGGAGTGGGGGACATGGAGGCTCTGATCTGGGGGAGTGGGGGACATGGCAATGGATGGCATGGAGGCGCTGATGGCACTTGGGCAGTGCAGCTGAAGGCACCGGGATGGGGGACAGCTGAAGGCACTGGGGGAATGGAGCTGATGGCACTGGGGTGGGAGAGAGCTGAAGGCGCTGAGGGAATGGAGATAATGGCACTGGGGGGGGCTGATGGCACTGGGGGTTAGTGGAGCTGATGGCACTGGGGGAACTAATGCACTTGGTCTGATCACACAGGGGGGAACGAAGGGTGTTGGGGACTGATGGCAGGGGGTCTGATGAGTTTTTATAAATAAAAAGTCTAATTCATTTTTTCTTATTAGATTACTGGATTAATCATAAGATATTCAATAGAATACTCGATTACTAAAATAATAATTTATTGCAGCCCTAGTTCCATCTAGTTTGTCATAGTTGTCATAGTTGAAGTTACTTTAAAATTTACTTTAACATGTTTTTTCCATGTCTTCTTCTGTAAAGAAAGTTAATTGCAACCCAGTGTAAATTTTTTTGTAACAATCCATCTGCATAGTACAGTGGGACTCCCTATGGACAGCTGTTAATTACCAGGGAACTGTGTAAGAAAACTTACAAAACATGGATTTGTAATTTTAACTGTGCTAAATGTTCATATAATGAATAACATTCTGAGTACCCCATTTCATATGTCTTAAGAGGGCACATATCCCATTATAAGTCAAAGCCACTGCAAAGTTCAACTCTGCTTACGGGCATCTTTGCTTGTCTGTGCTATTTCAATGGACAATATGTGGCTTCCTTTCTTCTGCAGCTATGTGCAGTGAGCCCCTGGGGAGCAAGTGCAGAGGATGGAAGAGTAGTAGTGGCCCTGATGAGATGATGTGTCACGGTATACAACCTTAGGTCATGGCTTCCTGGGGTTCAGTGCAGTGAAAAAGTGGTATAAGTAATCAGGCTAGAAGTATCTCTTTACTTAGTGCAAAATAGGAGTTGTAGTATATCCAGCAGTATATCCTCTTCCCAGATGATGAGGTATAGTGATGTCGCGAACATAAAATTTTCAGTTCGCGAACAGCGAACACGAACTTCCGCAAATGTTCGCGAACTGGCGAACCGGGCGAACCGCCATAGACTTCAATAGACAGGCGAATTTTAAAACCCACAGGGACTCTTTCTGGCCACAATAGTGATGAGAAAGTTGTTTCAAGGGGTCTAACACCTGGACTGTGGCATGCCGGAGGGGGATCTATGGCAAAACTCCCATGGAAAATTACGTAGTGGACGCAGAGTCGGGTTTTAATCCATAAAGGGCATAAATCAACTAACATTCCTAAATTGTTTGGAATAACGTGCTTTAAAACATCCAGTGTGTGTATACGATCAGGTATGATGTTGTATCGATCAGGTAGTGTAAGGGTTACGCCCGCATCACAGACATTGACAGACCAAACTCCCCTTTTAATGCACCGCAAACAGTTCATTTGCACAACCGCAAACTCCCCATTTGCACAAGGTTGGATACCAAGCTAGCCACGTCCCGGTGATGCAGCAGGCAAGCAACTGAAATTACACTAAAGTGTAAAAATTAAATGCCTTATTTATCGGCAAGCTACTGTGCCACCCGGTATGAGTGGTTGGCACTGGCAGTGGGCACACTACAGTCAGTGGAAGAGGGCCTGACACACTGACTGGCAGCAGGCAAGCAACTGAATTTAGACTACTGTCTAAAAATTAAATGCCTTATTTATCGGCAAGCTACTGTGCCACCCGGTATCAGTGGTTGGCACTGGCAGTGGGCACACTACAGTCAGTGGAAGCGGGCCTGACACACACTGGCAGCAGGCAAGCAACTGAAATTACACTAAAGTGTAAAAATTAAATGCCTTATTTATCGGCAAGCTACTGTGCCACCCGGTATCAGTGGTTGGCACTGGCAGTGGGCACACTACAGTCAGTGGAAGAGGGCCTGACACACACTGGCAGCAGGCAAGCAACTGAATTTAGACTTCTGTCTAAAAATTAAATGCCTTATTTATCGGCAAGCTACTGTGCCACCCGGTATCAGTGGTTGGCACTGGCAGTGGGCACACTACAGTCAGTGGAAGCGGGCCTGACACACACTGGCAGCAGGCAAGCAACTGAATTTAGACTACTGTCTAAAAATTAAATGCCTTATTTATCGGCAAGCTACTGTGCCACCCGGTATCAGTGGTTGGCACTGGCAGTGGGCACACTACAGTCAGTTGAAGTCGGCCTGACACACACTAGCAGCAGGCAAGCAGCTGAAATTACACTAAAGTGTAAAAATTAAATGCCTTTTTTATGCAAAGTCCTGTGCCAGCCGGTATGAGTGGTGGGCACTGGCAGTGGGCACACTACAGTCAGTGGAAGTCAGCCTGACACACACTGGCAGGCAACTAACCTTAGATTAAAGTGTAAAAATTAAGTGCCTATTTTTTAAGCAAAGTCCTGTGCCACTCGGTATGACAGGGGTGGGCACTGGCAGTGGGCACACTACAGTCAGTGGAAGTCAGCCTGACACACACTGGCAGGCAACTAACCTTAGATTAAAGTGTAAAAATTAAGTGCCTATTTTTTAAGCAAAGTCCTGTGCCACACGGAATGACAGGGGTGAGCACTGGCAGTGGGCACACTACAGTCTGTGGGCCTGCAGCTCCTCACACACAGGCAGGCCAGGCAACTGCAATATGTATATAAAGGGAAAAAAAAAAGCAGACTAATGTTGCAGCCCTAAAAAGGGCTTTTTGGGGTGCTGTCAGGACGCTGTCCTTACAGCAGAGATCAGATGAGTCTTTCAGGACTGGAGTGGACACTGAATTCACTAGCCTAGCTATCGATTTCCCAATTAAATCAGCAGCAGTTACAGTCTCCCTCCTCTCACTAAGACTGCAGCTTCAGAATGAATCTAAAATGGATGCTGTGCAGGAGGTGGGAGGGTCTGGGAGGGAGGGTATGCTGCTGATTGGCTGGAATGTGTCTGCTGACTGTGAGGTACAGGGTCAAAGTTTGCTCAATGATGATGTATAGGGGGCGGACCGAACATCGCATGTGTTCGCCCGGCAGAGGCGAACGCGAACAAGCTATGTTCGCCGGGAACTGTTCGCCGTCGGATAGTTCGGGCCATCTCTAATGAGGTATAGTGGCTGGCAAAGGGGCAGATAATGGCACCTCTGGTGTACTATCTTGCTGATGTTTCTCTCCTGAACCTCTGGCTTACAGATGTGTACTGAAACTTGTTGCTGTGGGTGTCCACTGTGTAATACAGACTTTCCAATTGGTCTGGGCTGGATGTGATCTTCTGTAGGTGATGGGAGTCTGAGCTGTAGTCCCTTACCTGCAGCAGGGTTTGTATAGCTGTGGCTTGCTGATCACTCTGCTGAATATAAATGCTGTAATGTTTCTGATATCAGGAGTTTTATATTCTTGCAGTTTCTCTGGAGTAGTAGTCTCACAGAAGAAATGGCTCTAATCCTGGTCCCTAAGACCCTTGGAGCAGTAGAACATGCTACCTTACTCATCACTATCTAGACTAGAACTGCCCTCCTGGCAGGAAGCAGGAAAAGCTCCCTCCTACCAAGAGGGGAGGAACGTAGGGTTAGCCAAACATACCATGTCAGGCTCGGTGTACTTTATATTATACAATGATTTGAGCAGGCACCCAGTGCAGATCACCGCCCACCGCGCGGCGGTGATCGAAACTACACATGACGTACCAGGACGTCATGACGTACCGGTACGTTGTGTGTCCCCAACAGGTTAAGGTTCACATATTTCCTAATAACGTCTTCCTGCCTAAATTTCTTTTTCTTACCCAAATGTCCCATTTTTTTTCTGGCTTCTCATTCATATAAGAGTAAAAATGGCTGAGATCACATTCAGAAAAAGGCAACTACTCGCAGGAACTGGTCTGTGGATCTGGCTAATAACAGAAGATACATTATAGATGTAGTGAGACATCTATAGGCCATACAGAGCATATAATCACATTGCTACACTTTCCAGAAATTGCCTAAATTGCTCTTGGTCCTAACAGTGACTGTGCAGATAGTAAGGGTTTATTGCTATATACAAAGGTGTAGTTATAGGGGGTGCAGAGGTAGTGATTTCACCTGGATCTCAAGTATTATAAGTGGCATATAGCACGTGGATGAGCCTGCACTGGGGCTCAGGAGCTTCAAGTTAAGCATTCGGCTGTAGGTGCATTTTTTTATGTAAGGTTTCTTGCACATGACTGTATTTGTCATCCGTGTGCTATCTTCAACTATTGCAGAAAGCATGCTGATCCATTCATTTCTATAAGGCCATATACACATCTGTAATTTTTGCGGGTCAGTGTGTCCATTCCCAAAATTATAAAACATTCTAGACCCTATTGTGGTCAAGAATAGTCCTTTTTATTGATGTGAAGTAAAAATGAAGAATGCACAAATAGAAGGTAACCATATTAGACATTTTTGTTTTTTGTGGACCAAAATACAGACATGGCCATGTGCATGAAGCCTAAAACAAAGGTGGACTTTTGCTTTGATCTACAAGTCTCTTTACAAGTATGTGCCATACAAAAGTGCTGCAAAAATTAAACAATATGGGTCACATTTATAAAGACACATTTATTAGATGCCAGTCTTAAAGGGGTTGTCTGGGTTCAGAGCTGAACCCGAACATATCCCCATTTCCACCCAGGCAGCCCCCCTGGCTAAATCACGCAGGGCAAAGGCATTTTCTGGAGTTCCAGTGACGTACTGGACTCTCCAAACATCTGCACTGATGGGCGGGCTTTAGGGCTGCCCTAGCATGTAAAACCGCTTTTGCCCAGGCCTTTGCCCTGCGTGATTTAGCCAGGGGGGCTGCCTGGGTGGAAATGGGGATATGTTCGGGTTCAGCTCTGAACCCGGACAACCCCTTTAATAAAGCCCTAAACTGACACCACGCCTGCAATTTTAGACCTGACATGAGCAGGGCGAAGTGGCGCATAGCGGCACAACGGTTATGCGTATTTCCGCAAAGTAAATGACACCCTATTTGTTTTATAATAATACTATAATTGTTCTAATGAACTGACTACATTTTCGCATTTGTACAAGTGCCCATTCCCCGAAATCATCAGGTTTATAATATATGCTGACAAGACCTTTTTCATCCTATGAAACATCTGATTCTGCACTTTTGGTTTTATGTTCTTCTCACCTCTGATGTATGCTGGCTGTAAAAAGACCAGATTTTACAGTTAGTCCTATGAGCACATACAGATAATTACCAGGTCAGCTCTTCTGAATAAGCCACCTGTGCTGAAACTGAGATTTAAATCCCTTCATGTTTGTGAATATCAAGGGCGCAGAGGTAAGCAGTCAATGAGCTGTGTGGGACCCATGGATTAGGATGATGCCTAATGTTCCACTTGAACTGAAAATGAATCTATTTTACAGGAATGTAGGTTGCAGATGTAGAACACCAAGGCTATGGGCTCATTGACATTTATATTAATAGTACTTAATTACACTCATTGACAAAAAAATAATGCACCAAAAAGGAGTTGTTGGAATCAAATGAAACTTTCTATGTGTGAATGTAATGATGATACATGTAAGTCAATCATGCTCAACCTGCAGCCCTCCAGCTGTTGCAAAACTACAACTATCAGCCTTCAGCAGGGCATTGTGGGAGTTGTAGTTTTACAACAGCTGAGGGCCGCAGGTTGAGCATGCCTGATGTAAGTGATTACAATATTAGAGCGATAGGACAAGTTTAAGTTTAAAGAAAGCTCTCGTATCCTGTTGGGCTGTCTTTAGCCTGGATACAAGATGGAATATGGTTGGGCATGGAGGCAGAAAAAAACAAAATGTGGCAAATTATGCCCTGATACAAATGGAGCTCCACTCCTCCATATCAACCACACTATAAAGTATACATTCAGGACAAAAAGCTTATGCTTTTTTCTTTTCCTCTATAAATATTTCTTAAGGCATTTCCAGTTTGGATGAACTATGATGGAACATATGGACTTTATATGAAAGTATGCTATATATTTATGATACATCTAATAAAAGAAGAAAATAAAGAAGCCTAAGCTTTTTGTCCTGGATGTACACTTTATAGATTGGGCATGGAGGCATACATGTTCTGAATGGCATCTTGTGGCACATTTGCCCACAGATGTTGCAGCTGGGCCTGTAGATCCTGCACATCGTAAGGTGGCCCAGCAAAGCTGGTGTCCCAGTTGGTCCCATAAATGCTCAAATGGCATTAAATCTGGAAACCGGGCAGGCCAAGAAAGTGTTGCAAACTGGCAGAGAAATTCTTGGGATACCCTTGACGTTGGTGTGGATGAACATTATCCTGCTGAGAAATGCCAGTTGGAAGTCTTGCGATGAGAGGCAACATGTGGCTCCAGGATGTCCTGTACATATCATTGAGCTGTTAGAGCCATTACACCAAATCTCCTTCTGCTAAGCGCCTAGAAATGGTCCAGGCAGAGTTAGAAGTGTGTAATGGAGGTATCACCTGTTTCTAGATAGCAGGCAAAAAAAACTGTGGGAGTTGATCATACTTTTCAGTGGATCAAGCAATCTTCTCTACTGGTGATCTGAGCTGTCTGGAGCATGTTCACCGCATGTGTGAGCCCTCACGTAACTGCTCCAATACCTTTTTGTTAATGACCTATCCTCTGAAGAGGTCATCAGCATCTATTCAGCGGGGGTCCGATATCTGGGGCCCCCATTTATCAGCTGCTTGAGAAGGCAGCGGCGCTCGCAGTGATGTCACGGCTATTTCACATGGCCTGGGCGCAGCTCAGCCCCATTCACTTCACTAGCCTGCTAGAAGCGGCGAGAAGGCAGTGGCGCTATGTAGAGGATAGGTCATCAGTACAAAAAAGGTATAGAACCCCTTTAAGTAAGAATAATTGCAAATGGGTCTTACAGTTTCTGCAAGTAATGAGTATTTTTGGCATAGTGAATAGAATTGGAGAGGTGTTTGTAGTGTCCTGGTCATGTGATACTCACACGTCTGCATAGCTGATTACAAGGCCCAGCTGTGATAACAGTTTTGTAACAAGCTATGCACCTGTGTGATCATCACATGATCAGGACAGATATTAATTCTCTGGAAGTAATTAATAAAGGTTCCCATACATTTATGAAAGCAGAGATCTTGAATACCAGGAATAATTGACACTTAAAGTATAATACAAAACTGCAGAACTTTTCACTGAAACCTTTATTTGTTAAAACTAGAATACACCTTTAAGTGCAATGTTTTGCTTTTTGTTTTTGTCAGATGCATTTTTATAAAAATTTAAGTAAATACAGTACTCCAGAGCAGGTTGTACTTGCAAGTTGTTTGCTGTTTATTGCTTGTCATGTTATTTAATGTAATTTTATGCTCTGTATACCCAGTATGGGTATGGATGAAAGTGATGAAATTAATAAACTCTGGGACATCCCCAAGAGGAAGCTTGGGTATGGATTCTGGATCTGCCCCTTGCCGAATAACATTTTTTCTAAAATGGTTGCTGCACATGTTAGAACAAGGAAGTAAGAAGCTCAGAAACAAGGGATCACCCACAATGCCATGCATGCAGCCAACCAGCCAATCAACAGCTAGCCAGCCCCTGTGATATCACAGCCCTATAAAAAGTCTCAGCCTGCTCGGTCTCCTCCATTTTACACTGAACTTAGTGCAGGGATAGATGTTATAGGCGCTAGGGACAGTGTTTAGGAAAGACTTTATTTATAGTGTAAGGAAAAGATAGGGAGGCATTATACACACTGTAGGGAGAGAGCAGAGACCAATAGGAGAGTGTAAAGCCTGGGTATTAGGAGGTATTTTATTACACCTTGCTGCACTAATTGGGGTTACTAAAAGAGATCTACTACTACAGATTTTAGGTTCTTTGCATTCTTTAAAACATCAGTAATTCCATTAATCCTAGCTTCTGTTATTGGGTTGAAAGTGCTGTCTGATACAATCAGTTTTGGGGCGTATTTAGTTGATATTTAACTACTTCCATTCTTCCTTTCTTCTGGGGTGAATTTGCTGCCTGATACAACCAGTTTTGCGGTGTATTTATTTCATATATATAAGTACTTTTATTCACCCTTGCTTCTGTACTGAAAGTGTGCTCTGATGCAAACAGTTTTAGGGTGTATTTAGTTTATATATAACTACTTCCATTCAGCCTTGCTTCTGTCCTGAAAGTGTGGTCTGATAAAACTAGTTATAGGGTGTATTTAGTTGATCTATAGTGTTGATCGAGCACCAAAGTGCTCGTGTGCTCTGGCCGAACACATCGGTATGCTCGTGTGCTCTACCGAGCACCCGAGCACAATGGAAGTCAAAGGGAGACCCCCAGGCACCCCCTGCTTGGAAGAGAAGAGGGTGTCTGGTTCACAAAAAAAGGTTAGAAATTGATGGAAACCCCATCAAAATGGTTTGGAAACAGCACTAAGAGGATAGCTGGATGCGTCTTGGATTCCTATTATCTACGACGTACAATAGACAACCACACAAAGGCTATATGCCAAAAGCCAGGTATGTGCAAGCCATCAATCTATCCATGAGACATTCCAAACCAGCTCTCATCTGACTGAGAGCCAGTAAGCCTCAAAGTTACTTCAGATCTGTTGGATGGCTTGGGTGGACCTGCACACCTAGATCAATATCATTAGGGTGACAAAAAGTTTTCTGATTGTCCTAACATAATATTCAATAACCTTTCTATACAGTTTTGTCATGTATAAACTAATTTGCATAAACATGGGCATATGGGAAAGACATGCAAATGAGCAGAATCTGCCTTGTTTTTCAGCTGAAAAATCATTTGCATGGAAAATTCGTGATCTACACTACTCATGAAGAGCACCATCTATTGGTTTCATAGTCTTATGACAAGACTAATAGTCTATTAGACTATGAGTCTTATGACAATACTATTAGTGTAGCCTTTTGCATGGAAAATTTGCAATTAGAATATTAGTGATTTATACTACTCATGAACAGCGCCATCTATTGGATTCATAGTCTTGTCATAAGACTATGAAACTAATAGATGGCGCTGTTCATGAGTAATTACAAGCAGGGCAATAGTCCTCAGATACACCCTGGCAAGCTTATATTACTGCAGATAAAGTGTTAGAAGATGTGTGAATGATACCAGCAATCCGATATACACCTCAGTGTTAGCGCAGGCTAGTATAGGCTGAGTGCTACACGGTGTGTGGACTCTGTTGAGCAGTGTGCCCCACTTACTAGCGCCCCACAAGATGAACAGCGCCATCTATTGGTTTCATAGTCTTATGACAAGACTAATAGTCTTGTCATAAGACTATGAAACCAATAGAGGGCGCTGTTCATAACTCAATAGCGACCTCTATTGGTCTCATAGTCTCATAGAATATTTGTCTTGTCATAAGACTATAAAACCAATAGAAAACCAATAAAATCTATTAATTTTCATAGTCTTATGACAGCTGAAAAAGAAGGCTCACGGAGGCAGCAGTAGCAGGCAGTCAGCACGAAGTGATGGGAGGAAAATGCCGTACTCAGTGGTGTGGGAATTTCTCATCAAGCCATCGGAGGACATCAGCATGTCCCACTCTGTGACTGGGCCACTGCGTTGATGACTCATGCGATTCCCACCCTAACCACTCTGTAACTGGGATATTGTTTTAATGACTCATGCGATTCCCACCCTCACCACTCTGTGACTGGGCCACTGTGTGGACTTCTCATGCCGTTGCCACCCTCACCACTCTGTGTCTGGGCCACTGTTTTGACTCCTCATGCTGTTGCCACCCTCACCACTCTGACCGGGCCAATGTGTTGACTCCTCATGCTGACGAGGTATAAAAAGGAGTGCTCTTCTTCACTCTATAGTAGAATCTTGGGCCACTGCAGGGTTTTTTATAACTGACGCTAACATTGACCTGCAAAGCTGATTTCACACTGAGTTTTGGCCCCGTAACTGACCAAATAAGTGAAGTGTGAAGTGATTCTAAGAGTGACTCACAGTACTGTTTCACTAGCTGAGCAGACTCCATATGCATGTCTCTGCAATGCACAGTGTTCTATACCACTATACAGGCTCTCTGCAGCCAAGAAATAGCTGTTTTTAAGGCAATTTGTCACAAATAAATTCAGATCAAATCAAATCTTTTTGGGAAATTCAACAAACCGTCCAAATCGAATTTTTGAGAAATTCGTTCATCTCTAGTATTGAGTAAAAGCAGTCAGTTTTTCAAACCAAGAGAATGTGTTTAGATTTGGCATGGCCTTAACCAAGTGAAGAGCCTTTTTTTAAGTTAATGCAAAAGCATACTACTGGAGGAGGGTATGTTAAATTTAAACTGCAATAAAAAGTTGCCGGTTTTGGTTTTGACAACACCTAGCTGAAAGGCAGCTAGGTTCATGCAGAGGGGATCTCTGTATTGGGATCTGAGGCTGTGTCTGTGTGTGGGGCTGTAGCTGGATGCATGCCTACGACCTGTCTGGGAGGACAAGGGAACAACATCTAGGACTGGGATTCTTTATGCGGTACCCGCAGCATAGTGTGAAGTGAACACCAGGGTTTAAACCAAGGTGACTTTGTTTATATTTTGTTAACCTGCCAAGTGTGAATAAACACCGAACTGTTTAGGTTAAAGACTTTCTTGTTGCCTCTTTACTGTGTCCGCTGACCTGCCTACCAGAGTGAGTCCTCACAGTGTATATATAGCAAAAATTGCATTGATATGTGGGATAGGAAAGCAAAATTTAAGTAGGGTATGTCTAATAAAGGATCAATCTATTCTATTGAATGCCCTCTAGGAGAAACTGATTTGTGAGAAGAATAGCACAGGGCATTCAATATTTTAGTGGTTTTCCCCCTCGACCTTTGATAAAATGAACCTGGTCAGCATGAACAAGGTTGGGTAAGAAAGCTTACAATCTGGAAGCCAACATTTTAGCTAACAGTTTGAGATAAATATTCAATAATGAAATGGGACAATAATTAGCTTAAGTCAGGTCCCTACCTTCCTTAGGAATTATCGAAATCAAAGATCTCATATCAGTTGATAATGGTTGGTCCTCCAAAGTTAGATTGCAAATAGGAAGGAAAACTTGAAAAAGAATAGGTGGAGTAATAAGAGATAGAAAGGCCGTCAGGCCCAGGGCATTTCCCCTTAGGAGAAGATTTCATAGCAGAGATCAATCAAGGAAGCCATGAATGAAATGTTTGCAGCGACCGGACCGCAGGGGCAATGTCAGTGTAGTGTATGGTGAGCCAATGGGGGTAGTAGTATTAGTCACTGTTCTGTAGCTCCTTGGGCTGGCGTGAAGGGAAGGACGGCCCGAAATCCTTCGGGGGACTCTCTATTTGTCCAGGGATCCCAGCCAGATGGTGGTTGAGGTGCCCTTGGTGGTGTAGGTGCTTTGGGTGCCTTGGAGTCAGGGTCCCTGGTGTTTGTGATGCCAGCACCGTATGGTGCAATGAGAGATGGTGTAGAGTAAGGAGAGGGTCAGGAGTTGAACCAACAAGAACTTTACTTGAAATATTTGCCTTGAGGTAAATAGCATCCACGCAAGCAATGCCTTGGTACATAAGATGAAGGTAAGCTGCAACTCCAGACAACAAGCACGGTGGGACAGGGGTAAACTGCAGGTTCCAACTCAATCTGTTAGAGTGGGTGATACTTTCCTTATTTTGCTCAACTTGCTCTGAAACTTCAGCCTTTTGGTACTATGGATCTTCTGAACTAGCATTTGGCAACCAAGAGGGTGGTCTCCCTAACGGCAGGCATTGCTCATCTGCTCTATTATTTGAACACTTAATCCACTTCATCTCTGACTCCAGGACAGTGCCACTACAAAAAGAAGGGATCCCTGGGCTTAATTTCCAATATATCTTGCCTTTCTCCTGGGTGGTACCCAGGGGCACAAAGCTTAAGTTACATACTCTTCTCTCATAACCTCCTCACAACTCACAACTCAACTCTCAACTCTTAGGCTACTTTCACACTGGCGTATTGGTTTCCGTTTGTGAGATCCATTTCAGGGCTCTCACAAGCGGTCCAAAACGAATCAGCTTTGCCCTAATGCATTCTGAATGGATAATGCTTGCAGCGTTTTAGTGTCCACCTGACGATGCGAAGGCAAACAGATCCGTCCTGACTCACAATGTAAGTCTATGGGGACGGATCCGTTTTCACTGACAATATGGCACAATAGAAAATGGATCCATCCCCCATTGACTTTCAATGGTGCTCAAGGCAGATCAGTTTTGGCAATGTTAAAGATAATACAAACGGATCCTTTCTGAACGGATGCATGCGATTGTATTATCGGTGCGGATCTGTCTGTGCAAATCCATGACGGATCCGCACCAGATGCGAGTGTGAAAGTAGCCTTAACTAACTTCCTGTGACTGACCTGTCCTATATAAATGATATAACAGCTACACCTAGTGGTAAAAGTGTGTAAATGCAGTTACCAGCCTGTTGTGAGGAATTTGCCGCTATTACAAGAGAAAATATACAATGGCATAAGATGACATATACTAAGGTTTGAAGTGTCCCCTTTTCACATGTAGTGGAATACTGCATGTTCTCTACCTACAAATGGGTCTTCAGTATCAGGGGAGGGTCTGAACTGTTCGGCAATGTCTTCAGACCTAAAAAGCTGCTTGCCTTGTTGGGAAATAATACATTGGGCCAATCTAGAGTGTCTTCTCCGTTTAATATGGGCCATCATAAATTTCAATGCCTTATTGCTACGGGAAAACAATTTTTGTTGTGAGGAAAGATTGTTTGTTTGAATGATTTATGAGTTTTTTTATGTAGGATTGTTTATGTAGTTTCTCTAATGTATAGATTTGAGCCAAAATAGAGGAGGTACGTTTTCTTGCTTCTTTCCTCGAGAAGGAACAAAGGCTGATAAGGAGCCCTCTTATGTACACTTTATGAGCATCCCATAGAACTTTAGGAGATAGATCCTGAGTAGGGATGAACGAACCCGAACATTTTCGTAAAAGTCCGGGTTCGGTGTTCGGCGCTTTCTTGGCGCTTTTTGAAAGGCTGCAAAGCAGTCAATCACCAAGCGTCATACTACTTGGCCCAAGAGGCCATCCCAGCCATGCCTACTATTGGCATGGCTGTGATTGGCCAGTGCACCATGTGACCCAGCCTCTATTTTAAGCTGGAGTCACGTAGCGCCGCACGTCACTCTGCTATGATCAGTATAGGGAGAGGTTGCAGCTGCGACGTTAGGGCGAGATTAGGCAGATTAACTCCTCCAAAAGACTTCATTCTGTGATCGATCTGCAGCTGTGGATCATTGAAGTGCTATTATTGACTTGCTCACTTTTTTGAGGCTGCCCAGAGCGTTTTTAGATCACTTTTTTTCTGGGGTGATCGGCGGCCATTTTGTGACTTGTGGTGCGCCAGCACGAGCTATCACCAAGTGTATTTAACCATTGATAGTGTGGATATTTTGTGCTATATCCTACATCAGCTGCAGGCTGAGCCTGTGTCACCGAAGTGCATTTAACCAACAACAGTGTGGTTATTTTTTGGCCATATACTACATCAGCTGCAGGCTGAGCCTGTGTCACCGAAGTGCATTTAACCATCAACAGTGTGGTTATTTTTTGGCCATATATTACATCAGGGGCAAGTTGAGCCTGTCACCCAGCGCCTAAAAAATAGACCTGACATTTCTATTCAACCAAATCTGTACTGTTTTAGCTGGTCAAGTTATTTGTATTGACCGTAAAAGCACACTTTTTTTTCTGGGTTGAAAAAGCATTCCCAAATTTGCCATTCTCAAAATAACTAGTTTCTGGTATTTAAGGCCTACTTGAAATCTATCCCAATAAGAAAATCTTACATTGAAGGTATTGATAGTGTCATTCAGAAAAACCTAAGACACACGCTAGCGTGCTGATAGAAGTGTGATTCTGTGATTAAACCTATACCTGTCACACAGCGCAAAAAAAAAACTGGTCTCACATCTCTATTCAACCAAATCTGCACTGTTTTAGCTGGTCAAGTTATTGGTAGTGACCGTAAAAGCTCACTTTTTTTTTCTGGGTTGAAAAAGTATTCCCAAATTTGCCATTCTCAAAATTGTGGTGAACGGGAACAATGAGGAAAACATCTAATAAGGGACGCGGACGTGGACATGGTCGTGGTGGTGTTAGTGGACCCTCTGGTGCTGGGAGAGGACGTGGCCGTTCTGCCACAGCCACACGTCCTAGTGAACCAACTACCTCAGGTCCCAGTAGCCAGCAGAATTTACAGCGATATTTGGTGGGGCCCAATGCCGTTCTAAGGATGGTAAGGCCTGAGCAGGTACAGGCATTAGTCAATTGGGTGGCCGACAGTGGATCTAGCACGTTCACATTATCTCCCACCCAGTCTTCTGCAGAAAGCGCACAGATGGCGCATGAAAACCAAGCCCATCGGTCTGTCACATCACCCCCATGCATATCAGGGAAACTGTCTGAGCCTCAAGTTATGCAGCAGTCTCTTATGCTGTTTGAAGACTCTGCTGCCAGGGTTTCCCAAGGGCATCCACCTAGCCCTTCCCCAGGGGTGGAAGAGATAGAATGCACTAATGCATAACCACTTATTTTTCCTGATGATGAGGACATGGGAATACCACCTCAGCATGTCTCTGATGATGACGAAACACAGGTGCCAACTGCTGCGTCTTTCTGCAGTGTGCAGACTGAACAGGAGGTCAGGGATCAAGACTGGGTGGAAGACGATGCAGGGGACGATGACGTCCTAGACCCCACATGGAATGAAGGTCGTGCCACTGACTTTCACAGTTCGGAGGAAGAGGCAGTGGTGAGACCGAGCCAACAGCGTAGCAAAAGACAAAGAGGGAGCAGTGGGCAAAATCAGAACACCCGCCGCCAAGAGACTCCGCCTGCTACTGACCGCCGCCATCTGGGACCGAGCACCCCAAAGGCAGCTTCAAGGAGTTCCCTGGCATGGCACTTCTTTAAACAATGTGCTGACGACAAGACCCGAGTGGTTTGCACGCTGTGCCATCAGAGCCTGAAGCGAGGCATTAACGTTCTGAACCTTAGCACAACCTGCATGACCAGGCACCTGCATGCAAAGCATGAACTGCAGTGGAGTAAACACCTTAAAAACAAGAAAGTCACTCAGGCTCCCCCTGCTACCTCTTCTGCTGCTGCCGCCTCGGCCTCTTCTGCTGCTGCCGCCGCCTCGGCCTCTTCTGCTGCTGCTGCCGCCGCCTCAGCCTCTTCCTCCGCCTCTGGAGGAACGTTGGCACCTGCCGCCCAGCAAACATGGGATGTACCACCAACACCACCACCTGCGTCACCAAGCATCTCAACCATGTCACACGGCAGCGTTCAGCTCTCCATCTCACAAACATTTGAGAGAAAGCGTAAATTCCCACCTAGCCACCCTCGATCCCTGGCCCTGAATGCCAGCATTTCTAAACTACTGGCCTATGAAATGCTGTCATTTAGGCTGGTGGACACACACAGCTTCAAACAGCTCATGTCACTTGCTGTCCCACAGTATGTTGTTCCCAGCCGCCACTACTTCTCCAAGAGAGCCGTGCCTTCCATGCACAAACAAGTGTCCGATAAAATCAAGTGTGCACTGCGCAACACCATCTGTGGCAAGGTCCACCTAACCACAGATACGTGGACCAGTAAGCACGGCCAGGGACGCTATATCTCCCTAACTGCACACTGGGTAAATGTAGTGGCGGCTGGGCCCCAGGCGGAGAGCTGTTTGGCGCACGTCCTTCCGCCGCCAAGGATCGCAGGGCAACATTCTTTGCCTCCTGTCTCCTCCTCCTCCTCCTACTCAGCTTCCTCCTCCTCTTCTTCCACCTGCTCATCCAGTCAGCCACACACCTTCAGCACAGCACGGGGTAAACGTCAGCAGGCAATTCTGAAACTCATATGTTTGGGGGACAGGCCCCACACCGCTCAGGAGTTGTGGCGGGGTATAGAACAACAGACCGACGAGTGGTTGCTGCCGGTGAGCCTCAAGCCCGGCCTGGTGGTGTGCGATAATGGGCGAAATCTCGTTGCAGCTCTGGGACTAGCCGGTTTGACGCACATCCCTTGCCTGGCGCATGTGCTGAATTTGGTGGTGCAGAAGTTTATTCGCAACTACCCCGACATGTCAGAGCTGCTGCATAAAGTGCGGGCCGTCTGTTCGCGCTTCCGGCGTTCACACCCTGCCGCTGCTCGCCTGTCTGCGCTACAGCGTAACTTCGGCCTTCCCGCTCACCGCCTCATATGCGACGTGCCCACCAGGTGGAACTCCACCTTGCATATGCTGGACAGACTGTGCGAGCAGCAGCAGGCCATAGTGGAGTTTCAGCTGCAGCACGCACGGGTCAGTCGCACTGTGGATCAGACCCACTTCACCACCAATGACTGGGCCTCCATGCGAGACCTGTGTGCCCTGTTGCGCTGTTTCGAGTACTCCACCAACATGGCCAGTGGCGATGACGCCGTTATCAGCGTTACAATACCACTTCTATGTCTCCTTGACAAAACACTTAGGGCGATGATGGAAGAGGAGGTGGCCCAGGAGGAAGAGGGGTCATTTTTAGCACTTTCAGGCCAGTCTCTTCGAAGTGACTCAGAGGGAGGTTTTTTGCAACACCAGAGGCCAGGTAGAAATGTGGCCAGACAGGGCCCACTACTGGAGGAGGACGAGGATGAGGAGGAGGTGGAGGAGGATCAGGATGAAGCATGTTCACAGCGGGGTGGCACCCAAAGCAGCTCGGGCCTATCACTGGTGCGTGGCTGGGGGGAAACACAGGACGATGACGATACGCCTCCCACAGAGGACAGCTTGTCCTTACCTCTGGGCAGCCTGACACACATGAGCGACTACATGCTGCAGTGCCTGCGCAACGACAGCAGAGTTGCCCACATTTTAACGTGTGCGGACTACTGGGTTGCCACCCTGCTGGATCCCCGGTACAAAGACAATGTGCCCACCTTACTTCCTACACTGGAGCGTGATAGGAAGATGCGCGAGTACAAGCGCACGTTGGTAGACGCGCTACTGAGAGCATTCCCAAATGTCACAGGGGAACCAGTGGAAGCCCAAGGCGAAGGCAGAGGAGGAGCAAGAGGTCGCCAACGCAGCTGTCACGCCCAGCTCCTCTGAGGGCAGGGTTAGCATGGCAGAGATGTGGAAAAGTTTTGTCAACACGCCACAGCTAAGTGCACCACCACCTGATACGGAACGTGTTAGCAAGAGGCAACATTTCACTAACATGGTGGAACAGTACCTGTGCACACCCCTCCACGTACTGACTGATGGTTCGGCCCCATTCAACTTCTGGGTCTCCAAATTGTCCACGTGGCTAGAGCTAGCCTTTTATGCCTTGGAGGTGCTGGCCTGCCCGGCGGCCAGCGTTTTGTCTGAACGTGTATTCAGCACGGCAGGGGGCGTCATTACAGACAAACGCAGCCGCCTGTCTACAGCCAATGTGGACAAGCTGACGTTCATAAAAATGAACCAGGCATGGATCCCACAGGACCTGTCCATCCCTTGTGCAGATTAGATATTAACTACCTCCCCTTAACAATATATTATTCTACTCCAGGGCACTTCCTCATTCAATACTATTTTTAATTTCATTTTACCATTATATTGCGGGGCAACCCAAAGTTGAATGAACCTCTCCTCTGTCTGGGTGCCGGGGCCTAAATGTGTGACAGTGGCCTGTTCCAGTGGTGGGTAACATGAAGCCTGATTCTCTGCTATGACATGAATACAGATTCTGCGCTGACATAAGGCCAGATTCTCTGTTACGGGACCTCTCTCCTCTGCCTGGGTGCCTGGGCCTAAATGTGTGACAGTGGCCTGTTCCAGTGGTGGGTGACGTGAAGCCTGATTCTCTGCTATGACATGAATACAGATTCTGCGCTGACATAAGGCCAGATTCTCTGTTACGGGACCTCTCTCCTCTGCCTGGGTGCCTGGGCCTAAATGTGTGACAGTGGCCTGTTCCAGTGGTGGGTGACGTGAAGCCTGATTCTCTGCTATGACATGAAGACAGATTCTGCGCTGACATAAGGCCAGATTCTCTGTTACGGGACCTCTCTCCTCTGCCTGGGTGCCTGGGCCTAAATGTGTGACAGTGGCCTGTTCCAGTGGTGGGTGACGTGAAGCCTGATTCTCTGCTATGACATGAAGACAGATTCTGCGCTGACATAAGGCCAGATTCTCTGTTACGGGACCTCTCCTCTGCCTGGGTGCCTGGGCCTAAATGTGTGACAGTGGCCTGTTCCAGTGGTGGGTGACGTGAAGCCTGATTCTCTGCTATGACATGAAGACTGATTCTGCGCTGACATGAAGCCAGATTCTCTGCTATGGCATGAAGAGACTGATTCTCTGCTGACATGAAGCCAGATTCTTTGCCATGGCATGAAGAGACTGATTCTCTGGTGACGTGAAGCCAGATTCTCTGCTATGGGACCTCTGTCCAATTGATATTGGTTCATTTTTATTTTTTTAATTTTAATTCATTTCCCTATCCACATTTGTTTGCAGGGGATTTACCTACATGTTGCTGCCTTTTGCAGCCCTCTAGCTCTTTCCTGGGCTGTTTTACAGCCTTTTTAGTGCCCAAAAGTTCGGGTCCCCATTGACTTCAATGGGGTTCGGGACGAAGTTCGGATCGGGTTCGGATCCCGAACCCGAACATTTCCGGGAAGTTCGGCCGAACTTCTCGAACCCGAACATCCAGGTGTTCGCTCAACTCTAATCCTGAGTATTATTAACAGAAAAGTAATACTTAAGTAGGGAGGCAATGTGTTTTTTATGTTTGTCATTTCCCAGCAGGGATTTTTTGAGTCTCCAGTTTATAGTCTTATCTCGTTTGGAGGCAGGATGGAAAACACAGTGAATGGGGGACTGGTCAAACAGGGTTGCACTTCCAAGTTGCAGACTTTCCTTGCATATAAATTTATAGTCTATTCTGCAGTAAGAGTTGCAGTACCTGCTGCTGAATAAAAAGAATAATTGATCAGGTAAGGGTTGAATAAACGCCAAACATTGACCAGACCCATGTCGATTAATCTGGCATTTAAAGCCCTAAGTGCTCTAGCAGAGAAAGGGGAATGTTTAGAAGTATCAATGTTGTTGTAGGGCCACGTTAATGTCCCCAGCTATAATTACAACACCTTCCCTGTGAGTCTCCTCTAGTGCCAGTACTGACAGTAGCCAGGAGGTTTGGTCATTGTTAGGCACGTAAATATTAACAAATATATATATAGTGCCTGTCCAACCATGCCTTTCAGAATAATATAATGACCGTCAGGATCCTGTACATGTGATTTGTAACAAAAGGAAAGTCCTTACGAAAACCTATACTGACTCCCGTCGAGGCAACTCCACCAACCCCACAGTGATACCTTGTTGGGAATATCTTTGAAGAGGACCTAAGGTTTTTGACATTGTAAGACACAATATGAAGATCTGCCATGGGGAATTAAAAAAAACATAATGCAGTAGGGTGCTGAGGAAGTAAATAAATCTTGCCAGATTAGAGGGAATGAAAGTCTATAGGGGCTTCAAGGGCAGTACTTATCCTGTCTCGTGGTAGTAGAAGGATGCACCAGACCACACTCAAAAGTTCCATGCCTAAAACAGAAGAAAAAACAAAGTAAAAAACATAACAATTATAATCAGCAGTATAAGAGATGTAGGATAGAAAAAAATATGAAAAGCCTAAGAGGCTACCTAAAGTGGGGGAAGTGGTGTTTGACATGAAAAAAGTCCTGCCTTATAGTGTTCTAAGAAGTATATGGAGGACCTTGAGATCGTAGATGAGGGCCTATGTTGGGGGAGAAAAGAGATGACTGTAGAAGGGCACGGCCCCATGGTAAGAGTAAGAATGAAGGAGGAAGGTTCATCAGGGTGAGGTAGAAGAGACTGGACATGGTCAGTAGACACATACTGCTAGTATGAAAAACAAGAGGAGGGTGGAAGAAAAAAGAGCCTCAAAAGAGAAATGGAAGGAGACTCAGGTAATAGACTAGGAAATCCTCATTGGGATCAGGCTTCCACCTCGACATTTGAGGCATTGCTGCTTAGGAGAAGAGGCTGTCTCCTAGGATGAAGGTTTAGGAAGAACTGGTAAGGTGGACAGGTCCTTCACAGTGTCTCAATTCTCGATGTCCAGGGATGCTATGTCCATCTTAGAGTACTCCTCTTGGAGGTCAGAGAAGGAGGATATCAGAATGCGCCAGAGAAACTATTGGAAAGGTCAAAGAGGAAAGTCCATCAGTAGGGAATCTTTTTATCCCTAAGGAGGTCGGTGAGGGGTTTGAGAGCGCTCCTTTTTTGTAGTGTGACGGGGAGAGATCTTGAACTACGGTGACATACAAGAATTGACAAATAATGTCTCTGGGTGGGTCAGATTCCTTGATACGCTGTCTCAGACTCAGGGACACCCCTAAAACGGAGATTGTTCTTCCTGCCATGAATTTCTTGGTCTTCTAGAGCTGTATATAGAGAGTTAAGGTGAGATTAACACAGGGAGAGAGACTGTGTTATAGCCACCTGAGCAGTATCCAACATGTCTACTCGGTGGCCTGTGTGCTGGATTTCCAGCACGTCTAGGCTAAGGGCTCATTAATGCTGTTCCATGCATTGGGGGCAACAATTTGCGATCCCAAATGCACGGGCACCATCCGTGAGGCTGCCACGATGGATCCAGACCTATTCAACTTGAATGGGTCCGTGATCCATCCGCACCACAAAAAAAATAGAACATGTTCCATGCCTCCATTCCACACCAACCTTCCAGATTGCGTACTCATTGCGGGCCGCATATGGGTACGGCCAAACAACGCCTGGGCCCTAAATCTGATTGTGCCCAAAAGCACCCTCCAGGGCTTGTCTGATAAAGCGTTTAGATATGGGCAAGCAGCGGGATTCTTTGGCCTCCTCCCCTTCACTATCCCCATCAGACATACCCTCTGCAGTGTCTTCTGTGGGGCGGCTTCCAACCACCATCTTGTAATCCTTAGGTATGGTCATCCCAGTCTGTTTCTTCAGGTATTTGGTCATACCAGTGTTTGGATTTGAGCTTTTAGGCAGTGGACTGGGATCCCCAAGTCTAGCTCCCCATGATTTTTATCATTCTCAGGTCTCTGAGCTTATGGTAGCGGTGTCCACAACAGGTTAATGCACACAGCCCAGCGAGATGCAGCCATACAGCTCAGGCACCAGCTCCACCCCTATACAGTTTTATTTCAAATATACAGTGTAGCTGTAGAATTACTTTAGCAGTATATTCTACCATTTCAATAGAATGCAATTAGTTCTTGGGCCAAATAAAATAACCGGAGAATAGCTAAACAATGATTTTCCTGTACAAGCATTTCCAACACTTGTCCAAGAATACATATATAATAATAATGAAACTCTTTTTAGTTTAGTTGTATAGACCATATATATAAGATGTAGCACTTTTGTCCAATATCATCTTTATCTGGGGCAAATCCACATTAAATGGATCAATCCTGCACCTGGTGCCTGGCATCTATTACGTAGATCCTCAGAGCAGTATCCCATTTTAACTAAACGAATAGGAGTGAAATACACTCTGTGCTCAAGATAAATTTGTGATAGTCGATGTGTTTCACTGACCGATACTTGAGGGTAGTAATTAGCCCTATATCTTTCTCTCAAATGTCTTTAATGGTCATAGGATACTGCTTTAAGTGAGCCTCTAAAAAACACCTATAGTGTAATGAAATTACTCCTTTAGTACTCCCTTTACCCACTACTAGATCTGAAAATGATTAATGATTCGCAGGCAATATGGGATCAGAAGTATGAGATATAATAGCATGTTGTAATTGCTAATAATAAAAAAGGTACACAATAATTCAAATTCTTGTTGTAACTGAGCAAATGACTTAAGGGTATTCTGAGTCAAAATCTGTAATAAGTAGCTAAGTCCACTGGAATTTATTTAGGGCATCAGAGTACAGGGGGCTGGATAGAAATGCACGCCACACTTTCCCGATTATTATATTGCTACTATTGCTATACGATTATTTCAAAAAATTTTGAAAACCAATAATTTCGTTTTCACTTGAAATATACTTGCTACTTTGTGTTGATCTATCACATAAAATCCCAATAAAATACATTTATGTTTGTGGGTGTAAAGTGAAAAAATGTGGAAAATTTCAGGAGGTATGAATACTTTTAAAGGCACTGTATGTGCATGTGCAGCATCCCAGAACAGAGTAGCAGTACACTGAAAAGTGCAAAAGAATGTATTTCTGTGTAAAATATGCCTTTACTGTATATGAGTGCACAGGATATTAATAGAAAAACAACAAAAGATAAGCAGCACTACAGAGTCCAGCAATTGGAAAAAATGTATCTACCCTTGATAGTTGAGGTGGTGCTTGAGGCTGGAGATCCTGACTGGGGGTCCCGTCGTGTACCAGAAATACGTAAAGATCCGCAGCACTCTTCCATTTGTGCAAAATACAAATTGGTTTATTTCAAATCAGCAGCATAGCGACAGCGACGTTTCGACCATCTCTGGTCTTTGCTTGATAAAGACCAGAGATGGTCGAAACGTCGCTGTCACTATGCTGCTGATTTGAAATAATATTTTGCACAAATGGAAGAGTGCTGCGGATCTTTACGTATTTCAGGATATTAATAGGCCATATTCACAGCTACCACTGGATGGAGTTGGTGTCTCTATATAGAGAGGAGGAACATTGTAGAGACAGGTCAGTCTAGTCTGAGACAGAAGTGAGAACAGATGCATAAGGTGAGAGCTGACAGTTTAGCCTGTTTTGGACCTTAGTACCAGCCACGGCAAATGTAGCTTCCTGCTCCTAGAAGTCGTGTATACTGCAAAGTGCAAAAGTATATTGTCATTATGATATGTATTTATTCACTGTGTATTCTGTAAGCACATGATAATTATAGGCCATATATCACTACCACCACTAGATGGGGCTGGTGTCACCCTCTATATACAGTAAGGAGAGAAGTGAGTTAGCACATAGAGTTCAGTGTGTTGATCCAGTCTAAACCAGTTAAGTCCGAGACAGCGCAGTGTTAGAGCAAGCACAAAGATATGAAGCTGACACCCTAGCCACCCCTGGACCCAGGTACCAGCCAGGGGGAGGCCTGAAGGAGAAAGGAACAACTGCCGAAAGCAGACCAGTTAATAGAGAGGTGTAGAGCAAGTATTGTAGAGGTGAGCAGTCTACAAACATCCGAGTTCAGCAGTTACCTCCGATGCCTGAGCAAACACCAAATACAGTTTGGCCCACCTGTATGTACCTCCACATCCCAAGGCGGAAACATGGATAAGCAACCTGTCAAATAATAGAGCAGAGAAGTTTGCCTGCCGTTAGGGAGAACCGCCCTGTTGGTTGCATTGCATTGCCTTAAAGGGGTTGTGTCACTTCAGCAAATAGTAACATAGTAACATAGTACATAAGGCCGAAAAAAGACATTTGTCCATCCAGTTCGGCCTGTTATCCTGCAAGTTGATCCAGAGGAAGGCCAAAAAAAAAAAAAACTGTGAGGTAGAAGCCAATTTTCCCCACTTTAGGGGAATAAAAAATTCCTTCCCGACTCCAATTAGGCAATCAGAATAACTCCCTGGATCAACGACCCCTCTCTAGTAGCTATAGCCTGTAATATTATTATGCTCCAAAAATACATCCAGGCCCCTCTTGAATTCCTTTATTGTACTCACCATCACCACCTCCTCAGGCAGAGAGTTCCATAGTCTCACTGCTCTTACCGTAAAGAATCCTTTTCTATGTTTGTGTACAAACCTTCTTTCCTCCAGACGCAGAGGATGTCCCCTCGTCACAGTCACAGTTCTGGGGATAAATAGATGATGGGATAGATCTCTGTACTGACCCCTGATATATTTATACATATTAATTAGATCTCCCCTCAGTCGTCTTTTTTCTAAAGTGAATAACCCTAATTTTGATAATCTTTCAGGGTACTGTAGTTGCCCCATTCCAGTTATTACTTTAGTTGCCCTCCTCTGGACCCTCTCCAGCTCTGCTATGTCTGCCTTGTTTACAGGAGCCCAGAACTGTAAACAGTACTCCATGTGTGGTCTGACTAGCGATTTGCAAAGTGGTAGGACTATGTTCTTATCACGGGCATCTATGCCCCTTCTGATGCAACCCATTATCTTATTGGCCTTGGCAGCAGCTGCCTGACACTGGTTTTTGCAGCTTAGTTTGCTGTTAATTAAAATTCCTAGATCCTTTTCCATGTCAGTGTTTTACCATTTAGTATGTACGGGTGACTTGCATTATTCCTTCCCATGTGCATAAGTTTACATTTGTCAGTGTTAAACCTCATCTGCCACTTATCTGCCCAAGCCTCCAATCTATCCAGATCCATCTGTAGCAGTATACTGTCCTCTTCAGTGTTAATTACTTTACATAGTTTAGTGTTATCTGCGAAAATTGACACTTTACTATGCAAGCCTTCTACAAGATCATTAATAAATATATTGAAGAGAATAGGGCCCAATACTGACCCCTGAGGTACTCCGCTAGTGACAGTGACCCAATCTGAGTATGTACCGTTAATAACCACCCTCTGTTTTCTATTATTGAGCCAGTTACTTACCCACATACAGATGTTTTCTCCCAGTCCGAGCATTCTCATTTTATATACTAACCTTTTATGTGGTACAGTGTCAAATGCTTTGGAGAAGTCCATATATACGAAATAGCATTTATTATGTAGAGAAAGTTAATACAAGCCACTTACTATTGTATTATTATTATCCATATTGCATCCTTTGCTGGCTGGATTCATTTTTCCATCATATTTTACACTGCTCGTTTCCATGGTTACGACCATCCTACAATCCAGCAATGGTGGCCATTCTTGCACATTATAGAAACACCAGCCTATGTGCGCTCCCGCGGTCCCGGCAACCAGAGAGGCCAATGCTTTTGCCTATACACTGCGTGCAGAATTATTAGGCAAATTAGTATTTTGACCACATCATCCTCTTTATGCATGTTGTCTTACTCCAAGCTGTATAGGCTCGAAAGCCTACTACCAATTAAGCATATTAGGTGATGTGCATCTCTGTAATGAGAAGGGGTGTGGTCTAATGACATCAACACCCTATATTAGGTGTGCATAATTATTCCTTTCCTTTGGCAAAATGGGTCAAAAGAAGGACTTGACAGGCTCAGAAAAGTCAAAAATAGTGAGATATCTTGCAGAGGGATGCAGCACTCTTAAAATTGCAAAGTTTCTGAAGCGTGATCATCGAAAAATCAAGCGTTTCATTCAAAATAGTCAACAGGGTCGCAAGAAGCGTGTGGAAAAACCAAGGCGCAAAATAACTGCCCATGAACTGAGAAAAGTCAAGCGTGCAGCTGCCAAGATGCCACTTGCCACCAGTTTGGCCATATTTCAGAGCTGCAACATCACTGGAGTGCCCAAAAGCACAAGGTGTGCAATACTCAGAGACATGGCCAAGGTAAGAAAGGCTGAAAGACGACCACCACTGAACAAGACACACAAGCTGAAACGTCAAGACTGGGCCAAGAAATATCTCAAGACTGATTTTTCTAAGGTTTTATGGACTGATGAAATGAGAGTGAGTCTTGATGGGCCAGATGGATGTGCCCGTGGCTGGATTGGTAAAGGGCAGAGAGCTCCAGTCCGACTCAGACGCCAGCAAGGTGGAGGTGGAGTACTGGTTTGGGCTGGTATCATCAAAGATGAGCTTGTGGGGCCTTTTCGGGTTGAGGATGGAGTCAAGCTCAACTCCCAGTCCTACTGCCAGTTTCTGGAAGACACCTTCTTCAAGCAGTGGTACAGGAAGAAGTCTGCATCCTTCAAGAAAAACATGATTTTCATGCAGGACAATGCTCCATCACACGCGTCCAAGTACTCCACAGCGTGGCTGGCAAGAAAGGGTATAAAAGAAGAAAATCTAATGACATGGCCTCCTTGTTCACCTGATCTGAACCCCATTGAGAACCTGTGGTCCATCCTCATATGTGAGATTTACAAGGAGGGAAAACAGTACACCTCTCTGAACAGTGTCTGGGAGGCTGTGGTTGCTGCTGCACGCAATGTTGATGCTGAACAGATCAAAACACTGACAGAATCCATGGATGGCAGGCTTTTGAGTGTCCTTGCAAAGAAAGGTGGCTATATTGGTCACTGATTTGTTTTTGTTTTGTTTTTGAATGTCAGAAATGTATATTTGTGAATGTTGAGATGTTATATTGGTTTGACTGGTAAAAATAAATAATTGAAATGGGTATATATTTGTTTTTTGTTAAGTTGCCTAATAATTATGCACAGTAATTGTCACCTGCACACACAGATATCCCCCTAAAATAGCTAAAACTAAAAACAAACTAAAAACTACTTCCAAAAATATTCAGCTTTGATATTAATGAGTTTTTTGGGTTCATTGAGAACATGGTTGTTGTTCAATAATAAAATTAATCCTCAAAAATACAACTTGCCTAATAATTCTGCACTCCCTGTAGTGTGCAAGCATGGCCACAGTTGATGGATTGCATGGTGGTCATAACCGTGGAAACAAGCAGTCTATAATGTGATAGAAAAATAAATAAAACCAGCAAAGGAGGCAATATGGATAATGACAATATATTAACTTTGTCTACATGATAAATGCAATTTTCTGAAGTAACACAACCCCTTTAAGTAAAGTGTACACCCGTGCCTGGATGCTTGTGTGCACTGTCAGCTAGAGAAGTGCAGGATAAGAAAGATTGCCTAAAACATCTATAGAGACACTGGTTTGGCCTATGGTTATCTGTGCAGCTGTGAGACCTGTACCATCTGAGGAGACTGTATTTCTGTGAAACATCAGCCAGTCCAAACCTTTATCTACTGGAGTAGCAGGCCAGATGAAAAGAGGGAGTGTAGAGTCAAAGTCATTGGAAAACTGCTGTCGTAAGAGGGACACTAAGTCTCCAGTGCTCTGTGTTCAGGAGTATTCTTTTGGTACTTGGATAAACACCACAGATTGGACATCTCCCACAGTGGAAGTGTGGATTTTTAGAACTTAGCCTGCCATTTAGGGTTCACCCTGTTGGTTGTATTGCTTTACAAAAAGTATTACACCTCATGCCTGGATGCTTAAGTACAAGTCATCTAGAGAAGTAGTGTGAGGAAGCCTAACTTAAAGAGACAACTGTGCCTATTAACTACCTGTGCAGCCATGAAACATCTGTGGTAAGTGCATTTTGTTTACCAACTGTCAGACTGTGCATGCCAAGCACTGTCCTGATTTGTTTGCATTTGAATTCTTCAGTAAAGAACTGTTCTGCTGTACAACTGCCTCATCATTGCTTCTTGTACTGCTACACAGAAAAATATTGACATCACGAACCAGGTCCTCAACCCAAAACCAGAGTGTGCCCTGAAGATAAGAACAGTGCGCCCTTCCCATCATTGCACAAGCCCATGGAGCATCATAACCATGAGTACTACTACTCCCATCCTACCACTCATAAGCGACCCCACAGCACGCTGCACATGTATCTCCGAGGGGTCTAAAATATAGGTATTTTCTGCTGATTTAGCCACTGAAATCTGATTATCTTAAAAAAAAACTGGACTTAAATTTATCCCCTTGCACTTTCCTAATCAGAAGGCCTATTAGATATGCCTTCATAGCATCCCAGACACCCAATTTAAACATTAAGTCTTGGTTATATTAAAAAAAAACTCAGAAAGCTACTACGTTATAACACTATGGGTACCAATCACATAAAACTTATACAAATTGAACCACTGGCAGCAACAGGAACAAAGTGAACTGTTACATATAATAACATAGTAATATAGTTTATAAGGCTGAAAAAAGACATATGTCCATCCAGCCTGTTATCCTGCAAGTTGATCCAGAGGAAGGCAATAAGAAACTGAGGTAGAAGCCAATTTTCCTCACGTTAGGGGAAAAAATTCCTTCCCGACTCCAATCAGGCAATGAGAATAACTCCCTGGATCAACTACCCATCTCTAGTAGCTATAGCCTATAATATTATTACACTCCAGAAATTCATCCAAGCCCCTCTTAAATTCTTTTAGTGAACTCAACATCACCACCTCCTCAGGCAGAGAGTTCCATATTCTCACTGCTCTTACCATAAAGAATCCTCTTTTATGTACAAACCTTCTTTCCTCCAGACGCAGAAGATGTCCCCTCGTCACAGTCCTGGGGAAAAATAGATGATGGGAGAGATCTCTGTACTGACCCTTGATATATTTATACAAAGTTGTCACGGCGGACAGAATATAAGATACACAGATAACTAAACAAACAATTTTTCTAGGCGAGAAGCTGGGGATAAGGTCACCTCCTAGCAAATCCCTAACAGCTCTCCCTATTCTGCTTTGCCCACATTCAGACCCTGAAGGTGGGAATAATGTGTCCTCGTGCCTGGGTTGAGAATACCCTAGAATCCCTGAGATGGTGAAAGGGGAAAAGGGGCAGCCTGCTCCCTCAGAACCAGGAGG